>NC_134362.1:166172634-166212634 GCF_048569485.1 Anomaloglossus baeobatrachus
CGCCTCTCTCTCTCTCTCTCTCCGCCTCTCTCTCTCTCCCCGCCTCTCTCTCTCTCTCTCTCTCCCCCCGCCTCTCTCTCTCTCTCTCCCGCCTCTCTCTCTTGCTCTCCCCGCCTCTCTCTCTCTCTCTCTCTCTCTCCCCCGCCTCTCTCTCTCTCTCTCCCCGCCTCTCTCTCTCTCTCTCTCCCCGCCTCTCTCTCTCTCTCTCTCTCTCTCTCTCCCGCCCGCCTCTCTCTCTCTCCCCGCCTCTCTCTCTCTCTCTCCCCGCCTCTCTCTCTCTCTCTCCCCGCCTCTCTCTCTCTCTCTCTCTCTCTCTCCCCGCCTCTCTCTCTCTCTCTCTCTCTGTCTCTCCCGCCTCTCTCTCTCTCCCCGCCTCTCTCTCTCCCGCCTCTCTCTCTCCGCCTCTCTCTCCTCCCGCCTCTCTCTCTCTCTCCTCCCCGCCTCTCTCTCTCTCCCCGCCTCTCTCTCTCTCCCCGCCTCTCTCTCTCCCGCCTCTCTCTCTCTCCCCGCCTCTCTCTCTCTCCTCTCCCCGCCTCTCTCTCTCTCTCTCTCTCTCCCCGCCTCTCTCTCTCTCTCTCCGCCTCTCTCTCTCTCTCTCCCCGCCTCTCTCTCTCTCTCTCCCCGCCTCTCTCTCTCCCCGCTCTCTCTCTCCCGCCTCTCTCTCTCCCCGCCTCTCTCTCTCCCCGCCTCTCTCTCTCCCGCCTCTCTCCTCTCCCCTCCTCTCTCTCCCCGCCTCTCTCTCTCTCCCCGCCTCTCTCTCTCTCCCGCCTCTCTCTCTCCCCCGCCTCTCTCTCTCTCCCCCGCCTCTCTCTCTCTCCCCGCCTCTCTCTCTCTCCCCGCCTCTCTCTCTCTCCCCGCCTCTCTCTCTCTCCCCGCCTCTCTCTCTCTCCCCCGCCTCTCTCTCTCTCCCCGCCTCTCTCTCTCTCCCCGCCTCTCTCTCTCTCCCCGCCTCTCTCTCTCTCCCCGCCTCTCTCTCTCTCCCCGCCTCTCTCTCTCTCTCCCCGCCTCTCTCTCTCTCCCCGCCTCTCTCTCTCTCCCGCCTCTCTCTCTCTCCCCGCCTCTCTCTCCCCGCCTCTCTCTCTCTCCCCGCCTCTCTCTCTCTCTCTCTCTCTCTCCCCGCCTCTCTCTCTCTCTCTCTCTCTCTCTCCCCGCCTCCTCTCTCTCTCTCTCTCTCTCTCTCCCCGCCTCTCTCTCTCTCTCTCTCTCTCTCTCCCCGCCTCTCTCTCTCTCTCTCTCTCTCTCCCCGCCTCTCTCTCTCTCTCTCTCTCTCCCCCGCTCTCTCTCTCTCTCTCTCTCTCTCTCCCCGCCTCTCTCTCTCCCCCGCCTCTCTGTCTCTCTCCCCGCCTCTCTCTCTCCCCGCCTCTGTCTCTCTCTCTGTCTCTCCCCGCCTCTCTCTCTCTTTCTCTCTGCTCCCCCGTGTCTGTCTCCCCCCGTCTCTCTGTCTCTTTCAACCCCTAATTTCCCTAAAATGGAAAAGGTTTATTCTGCTTTCATGTCAGATAGTGAGAAAATCATGCATATGTGTCTTTTTACATAGTATATGTAAACTTCCGGTTTTCCACAGTATTGTTTTTTGTTCAGGGGCCCTCTTTTGTCTGTCTGCTTCTGCCATTGTTGTATGGTTATCCAAAAAGAAAACTAAAAAAAATTGTATGGATTTGTAGAAATCTGGATGCTGTACCAACAATAACATCAAAGTGGAAAGAATTGACTGTACCTTCAACTGATGAAAACATAAAAGTTGTATTGTTATCTACGATATAAGCATTGTCTAAGGCAGTCATGGCAAACCTTTCACAGGCCGAGTACCCAAACTGTAGCACTAAACCCAAATTTTTTTCCGAAGTGCCAACCAATCCTATTATGTAAGTAATTAATTTTAACCTTACCCTTTGCAGTCTTCTCTTCAGCAGAGGGCATCACACTCATGTGTGCTTAGTTACCACACATTGAAGCTCAGCCTCTCCCACTGCCCTTTCCAGACACAGCAGTTGTATTGATGTTTCTGGAAAAATTTGCAGCATATTAGACAGACAGATTTTAGCATGAAATTCAATCAGATACAACAATGTAATCCACATCTACATTTCAAAGTCTGAACATCTTAAAAATCCCATAATGCGTACGAGTTGCTACCCTTTCGTTGTGTAGTTATGTCCCCCCTTCCTGGGCCACTTCCAGGTAAACATGTCCCCCATCCTGATATATATTTCCTACATTCTGGTATATTTGTCCCCATCATGGCCTCATCCTGGTAAATGTAACTCATCCTGGCATATTCCCCCATCCTGGTAAATGTTCCTCACCCTGATACATGTTCCCCCATCCCAGCATGTATCCCATTTCTGGTAAATGGCGTCCATCATGGAAAATGTTCCACTATGCTAGTAAATGTCCCCCTTCAAGGTAAATGTGCCCCATCCTGGCATGTTCCCCCATCCTGGTAAATGTTCCCCCATTTTCGTAAATGTTCCCAGATCCTGGCATGTTTCCCCCATCCTGGCATGTCTATGTACCGGCATCCTGGCATGTTTGCCCCCCATGTTGCCACGTTTGCCCCCACTTTGTCACAGCCGCACACAATTTTTTTTAAAAAAAAAAACAACTCACCATCTAACACCCGCTTCACCTCTGCGCGCCACTGGGTCCTCTGTTCCCGCGCTGCCACAAGACTTCATTAGGCCGGCACTGCTTACTGACTCTCCCGCCGTCTCCTAGGCAACAGGCCTACAGCCTAAGAGAGGAGTGTCAGAGCGAGGAGAAATGTCTCCTCTGCTCCAACACAACTTTGAACTGCTGCTAGTTCAAAGTGGCTGAATGAGGTGACGCACGCGTGCCGACAGAAAGGGCTCTACGTGCTCAGTCTGGCTTGCGTGCCTTAGGTTCGCCATCACTGGTCTAGGGTTAGAACACATTAGAAGAATCTAATACTTTAAACCATCTCCTTTCAAATATGTATAAGGCTAAGTATGCCCACTAAATTTGCAGGTTATATCTAACATCTTTTTTATTTTAATTTTTTTTTTTACGGCATCATACAAGTGATTTTATTTTTTGCATTGCGAAATGTATACAATATACCTTTAGCAAACAATTCTTGTTTGTTTGTTTATTTTTACTTTACAGGTCATGGAAGTGTCGGTGAGAATAGTCCATTTCCTCAAAAACTCTGAGCCACGCAAAGGAGTGAGTTCTACGACAGAAATCTAGCCTTATTTGAGGTGAGATTATGTTTGTGGTTTTGTATGTTATATTGCATAACATATGCAATCTGCCTTTTTAAAGAAGTTATTGAAGATGCTGTAAGATGATAACTCTAAGTACCTGTAGAACTACAAGACTTAATTGGTCAGATTATCGAAGCCACATAATGCCACCCATGGGTGTGTCTCATATGTTATAATGTCTGTTTGTTTGACATATGGTAAGTGTGTGGAGGTTGTTATACCTCTGGAAAAAAATTCTGAGAGCGAGGATTTGCTTTTCCTGATCAGGGGCAGTTTGTGGAGGCAGCTGAGAACGCCACGGAAATAGTTCTATAGAGAAGTTGTATACTAACCTGTACGCCTGTACAGGTTAGTATACAACTTCTCTATAGAACTATTACACTATTATTATTATACAGCAAGTGGAACTGACTGGAAAACAATCTTTATGTTCTTTTGAAGCCAGAAGAGGGCTTGTGTTATGTTTCTGTAGAGCGGTTTAAGTGTTGCTGATTAAACCTCCTGGATTTTTTAAGCACAAGTGTTCCTGTTGCTACCTCGAGGAGCAAGTTGTGTGAGTAATGCCATCACAATAGATACTCAGACGATAAATTGATAAATTTAAAAAGCTGATAATTTAAAGCAAAAGACTATACATGTTACCATGATAAATCTTCATATTTAGGCAAACGTCACATGACCATAGGTTCTGTCATGCAAAATAATCAGGTCCTTTCTGTTAATGACACTAAAGCTGGTGTCACACATAACGACGACGACAACGACGTCGCTGCAACGTCACCATATTCGGTGACGTTTGCAGCGACCTCAACAGCGACGTCGCTGTGTGTGACACATAACAACGATCAGACCCCTGCTGCGAAATCGTTGCTCGCTCCTGAATGCTCGAAGTAATTTTTTGATCGCTGCTATCCCGCTGCGCCATGCTGATAAGCTGATAATCCTTGTGTTTGACACCGCAGCAGCGACGCTACGCTACGTCTGAAACCACACAACGACCGTCGACGTCGCTATGATCGCTGCTCCGTCGCTGCTTTTTCTAACATGTTTGACAGCTTACTAACGATCATCTATGGTCGCTGCTACGTCACAGAATATGGTGACGTTGCAGCGACGTCGTTGTCGTCGTCGTCGTTATGTGTGACACTAGCTTTAGATCAAACTCTGATCTAATTGTCAGCTTAGTGTGATCCAATTCTTGATGAGATAATCGGAGCACACAGTGAGGCGAAGATGGAGAACACAGTTTCTCCATTGTGGGAGTCAGCAGAAATTAGACTGTGCTTGGATGACATCCAAGTGCATTCCTATGTTTTCATGCACCCATAGATTTGAATGCATCAGTGGCATCGGATTTGCGTGTCATGTCACAGCATGCTGTAATTTTTTCTCATGTCGAATCAGTAAGAGAAAAGAAAATATTGATGGGCATTTCCCCATTTCCTATTATTGGTCTGAGCACTGCCCGATAAATTAATACCACTCGTCTGATAATATATGGTGGTGTGAACAAGCCCTGCGTGACGCCCTGTGCCTGATTGTCACAAATAATGGCTGCATGTTTATTTCAATATGAAATAACATGTATTGCCAACTTTAATGACATTTGGTTTTCTCTGCTGTTCACTACATACAAACATTTGCCTACACTTAAGCTGGGTTCACACATAGCGACAGCGACAACGACGTCGCTGTTATGTCACCATTTTCTGTGACGTAACAGGCGACCTTGTAAGTCGCTGTTATGATTGCTGATTAGCTGTCAAACACAGCAGAAGCAGCAGCGATCAAAACGACAACGCGTCGCTGTGCTGCAACATGTGCAGAGAGCAGGGAGCCGCGCACACCGCTTAGCGCTGGCTCCCTGCTCTCCTAGCTACAGTGCACATCGGGTTAATTACCCAATGTGTACTGCAGCTACATGTGCACAGAGCAGGAGCCCGGCACTGGCAGCGAGAGCGGCGGAAGCTGGTAACGAAGGTAAATATCGGGTAACCAGGGAAAGGTCTTCCCTTGGTTACCCGATGTTTTACCGTGGTTACAGCTTACCGCAGCTGCCAGATGCCGGCTCCTGCTCCCTGCTCGCTTCATTTCATCGCTATCTCGCTGTCACACACAGCGATGTGTGCTTCACAGCGGGAGAGCGACGACCAAAAAATGAAGCTGGACATTCAGCAATGAGCAACGACCTCACAGCAGGGGCCAGCTCGTTGCTGGATGTCACACACAGCGACAGCGACGGGACATCGCTGCAACGTCACAGAAAATGGTGACGTAGCAGCGACGTCGTTGTCACTGTCGCTGTGTGTGACACCACCCTTACTTACTAGGGCTGTTCACTTGAGCTGATAAGAAAGCTTGTGTTTGTGCGCGCTCTAGAAGGAGAAAGTGGAGGAGCTTAGGTGTGAGGTAAATAGAATGGCAGTTGAAGACAGTGTGGAGGTGAAGTGAGGAGTGTAATATGGAGATGGTCCTGTCCTGAGGTAACTTTTAAAACCTCTGGAGGGTTCTTGGGTTGTTATGCGTATGTTTGACCAAAGCACTGGTACACTGAACCTGTCTCCTTCCTGAGCGGTATGGTAGCTGGACATTCCTATCTTGTTTGTACTTGTGAATAATTTTTTGTTCAGATGAACAAGGCATCTTCAGGTGTCTGGAAATTGCATCCAAGGATGAGCCAGACTTGTGCAAATCCACAATTCTCTTCCTAAGATCTTGGCTGATTTTTTTTTCAACTTTCCTATGATGCTACACAAAGAAGCAGTGTGTTTCAAGTGTGCATTAAAATACATCCACAGATGTGTCTCTAATTAACTCAGGTTTATTGGCAACATCTATCAGAAGTTTCCAAAGACATGACATCATATGGGCTGTCTTATTTTGTTTACAGGCATAGTACTCCGTGTATGTAAATGTTTGACTTTGCAGAAAGTAATTAAAAAGCAAAACCTCTTTCTTTCTCTTTTTTTCTTTCTCTTTTCCTCTCTTGCGCTCTCTTTTGCGCTCTTTTTGCAGTCGCTCGCTCTCTTTCTCCCTTGCTCTTTCCCGCTTCTTGAAGCCAAAGGACACCATCCCACCTGTGAAACAACTGTGTGGTAGCATCATGTTGTGGGCTTGTTTTTCTGCAGGAGGGACTGATTCGGTTCACAAAATAGAGGGCATCTTGAGGAAAGAAGATTATGTGGCAATACTGAAGCAACATTTGATGACATCAGCGAGGAACTTAAAGCTTTGACAGGAATGGGTCTTCCAAATGGACAATGACCTGACAGGAATGGGTCTTCCAAATGGACAATGACCTGAAGTAGACTACCAAACTGGTTACAAAGTGGCTTAAGGATTACAAAGTCAATGTGTTGAATTGGCTATCACAAAGCCCTGATCTCAATCCTATTGAAAATGTATGGGCAAAGATGAAAAGGCCGGTGCGAGCAAGGCGATTTACAAACCTTGCTCAGTTACACCAATTCTGTCAGGAAGAATGGGCCCAAATTACTACCAACTATTGTGAGACGCTTGTTTAAGGATATCCAAAACGATTGACCTAAGTCATACAGGTTAAGGGCAATAGTACCAAAATACTAATGAAAAGTATGTAAACTTTTGACTTTGCAGAAAGTAATAAAAATGCCTTAAAACATTATCTCTCTGATCATAATTAAAGAACAGCAATGACTGTAGCACAGAGAAAAATTATAATCATCACATCACTAGTCTCTCAGACTGCTTTGGTGTGATTTTGGTCCACTCTTCTTCCAGTCTTCATCTAGAAAACCTGCTGCCAGAGAGTTTCAGTCACTTTGGAATGTCACACCATTTTTGCAAAGTCACTGCAAACTGGAAAGTTATTTAGCCAGAGAAAAAGTGGTATGACTCCATTCTAATAAAACCAATAATTTTTATTTCACATTTAAAACAATAGAACAGTATTACCAAAATAACATAATTCACAGCAGTAAATCCTCAATAGTAGGTGAGCAGGTACCATACAGAAATATGTATACAATTTTAGTTCATACAAAAACAGGTCAGCAACAGTTGGCAGTAATGTTCAAGAATTTAGACCATGTTAATAAAATACAAACCTGTAACTGTAGGGGCCAAAACGATCTATCCGCCATTTCCCAAAGTAATATAGTCACTATGTAACATGTAAAAGCCGAAGTGCTAAGCCTGTACTGACCAGTGATGTAGATACCGCACACCTGCCTGTCCCAACGCGCGTTTCACCTTCTTCTTCAGGGGACGTATGATGGACTAGTGTGGATCGAGGGTATATATGTGCTGGACAATCACCTTAACATCAAAAACATGTGTGTATAGAGTTCCGTGACCGCCCCCAGGACACTCCTTCCAGCTCACCGTGTTTTAAGAACAAATCATTCTCTGCTACGTCAATGTTTGTAGTCACCCGGCCTGCAAGTGGGGCGTAGCATAACCATAATCAGTTCCCATGGCCGGATACGTCATCCAAAGCAGTATGCGGGTAGTGCTGGAAAGTTAGGCTAGCAGTTAAATAGGGTTTGTCAGATAATTAAGTAAATTAGCAGTAGGTGCCAGATTAAAACCAATAACTTGCAAGTATCTGAAATTCTCTAATGCTGATCAGTGTTCTTGTTCTTATCGCCTTTTACTTTTTTATGTGCTTTTAAAAAAAATTAAATTCATGAAATAAGCTTTAAAATACTGCGAGTTTTCTCATGTTGGGATATAATCACATTGGACTACGCATTGACCTTAACTTTTAGGAAATGAGTGTTCTCTAATTGTGAATTGTGTGTGTGTGTATGTGTATGTGTGTATATGTATGTATGTATGTGTATATATATATATATATATATATATATATATACACATATACACTGTATATAGATACAGTACAGACAAAGTTTGGACACACCTTCTCATTCAAAGAGTTTTCTTTATTTTCATGATTCAGAAAATTGTAGATTCACATTGAAGGCATCAAAACTATGAATTAACACATGTGGAATGAATTACTTCACAAAAAAGTGTGAAACAACTGAAAATGTCTTATATTCTAGGTTCTTTAAAGTAGCCACGTTTTGCTTTCATTACTGCTTTGCACACTCTTGGCATTCTCTTGATGAGCTTCAAGAGGTAGTCACCGGAAATGGTTTTCACTTCACAGGTGTCCCCTGTCAGGTTTAATAAGTGGGATTTCTTGCCTTATAAATGGAGTTGGGACCATCAGTTGTGTTGTACAGAAGTCTGGTGGGTACACAGCTGATAGTCCTACTGAATACACTGTTAGCTACTTTTTTCTTGCCATAATAAAAATTCTAAGTAAAGAAAAACGAGTGGCCCCAAGTGCAGTGGCAAAAACCATCAAACGCTACAAAGAAAATGGCTTACATGAGGACCGCCCCAGGAAAGGATGACCAAGAGTCAGCTCTGCTGTGGAGGATAAGTTTATCTGAGTCACCAGCCTCAGAAATCGCAGGTTAACAGCAGCTCAGATTAGAGACCAGGTCAATGTCACACAGAGTTCTAGCAGCAGACACATCTCCAAAACAACTGTTAAGAGGAGACTTTGTGCAGCAGCCTTCATGGTAAAATAGCTGCTAGGAAACCACTGCTAAGGACAGGCAACAAGCAGAAGAGACTTGTTTGGGCTAAAGAACACAAGGAAGGGACATTAGACCAGTGGAAATCTGTGCTTTGGTCTAATGAGTCCAAATTTGAGATCTTTGGATCCAACCACCGTGTCTTTGTACGACGCAGAAAAGGTGAACGGATGGACTCTACATGCCTGGTTCCCACCGTGAAGCATGGAGGAGGAGGTGTGATGGTGTGGGAGTGCTTTGCTGGTGACACTGTTGGGGATTTATTCAAAATTGAAGGCATACAGAACCAGCATGGCTACCACAGCATCTTGCAGCGGCGTGCTATTCCATCCGGTTTGCGTTTACCTGTGAATGTTTTGGGTTTGTTTTTTTTAAATTTTACTACCTTATCTGGATAAGGTAGTAAAATTTAAAAAAACAAACAAACCCAAAACATTTACAGGTAAATGTAATTTTTCACCATTAAAAGTAATGAGAGTGTGCAAGAATGTAGTGAAACACTGTGTGGAGTGGTGGAGGAGGCTTGTTTTCTCATTTCCCTTATATACAAGTCATTATACTGGAAATAATGTTTCCTAACATTTTTTCCTATAAAATCCATTTTATTTTTTGGTTGGTATCTTTTATTGTCAGTCCAAAAAAGTGGCGTAATACTCTGACAACATTGTTCACAGCAGCCACTTGGGAGTCTGAGAAGCATCCAGGCAAGTTCCCTCTGCTGTTCCCATTCCATTTGAGCACTTTTCTATCCATTTCAGGTTGGCTCTGCCGGAAAAATGCTTGAGTTTCCCATTGACTTCCACTATACTCATTACTCAAGTCGCGCACTCAAGCATTTTAGGCTTGCTCATCACTAGTCCGTTTATAATCATGATGTATTCCCAAAAAAGGGTTAACCCCTTCTTGCAAAATGACATTACTGTATGTCAAGATTGCAGGTGATTTACTGCTTTCTAATGTACAGTTACGTCAGGGAGTTGGCACAGGGTCAGGAGTTCTGCCTGTTCCATCCGCAGCAAGGTTCAGCTGTTACACCCAGTTAGATTTCTGCTGCTTGTGCAGAGACTGGACATGGTGCCGATTTCAGCACTTTAACCCCCTGTATATGCCGCTGTCAATAGTGGCAGCAGTACTTGTTTAATCTGACAATAAGAGATCTATCCCTTTTTTTTTCCAGACTATCTGCACCTCTGCAGCATGATCTAGGGATAACAACGGTTGCGATAGCAACATGAATGCCTGAAAAAGACTTAAGGTACCGTCACACATAACGAGATCGCTAGCGAGATCGCTGCTGAGTCACGGTTTCTGTAACGCAGTAGCGATCCCGTTAGCGATCTCGTTATGTGTGGCACTTACCAGCGATCAGGCCCCTGCTGTGCGATCGCTAGTCGTTGCAGAATGGTCCAGGCCATTTTCTTCAAAGGCGATGTCCTGCTGGGCAGGACACATCGGTATGTTTGACACTGTGTGACAGGGTCACAGTGACTGCTGAGATCGTTATACAGGTCGCTACTGTGACCTGTATCGTTCCTGCATCGCTGGTAAGGTCTGACTGTGTGACATCTCACCTGCGACCTCCCAGCGACTTACCAGCGATCCCTATCAGGTCGCATCGTTTTCGGGATCGCTGGTAAGTCGTTGTGTGTAACTGGGCCTTTACTTGTACTCTTTATCTTTCAGCCAATATCTTTCACCACTGAGGTCTGAGCCTGATTGGCAAACAGTCAAGGACTGTCAGTTGAGATAATTCACTGTGGTACATAAAGGCCCAGTCACACACAACGACTTACCAGCGATCCCGAAAACGATGCGACCTGATAGGGATCGCTGGTAAGTCGCTGGGAGGTCGCAGGTGAGATGTCACACAGTCAGATCTTACCAGCGATGCAGGAACGATACAGGTCGCAGTAGCGACCTGTATAACGATCTCAGCAGTCACTGTGACCCTGTCACACAGTGTCAAACACAGCGATGTGTCCTGCCCAGCAGGACATCGCCTTTGAAGAAAATGACCTGGACCAATCGGCAACGACTAGAGATCTCACAGCAGGGGCCTGATCGCTGGTAGGTGTCACACATAACGAGATCGCTAACGGGATCGCTACTGCATCACCAAACGATGACTCAGCTGCTATCTCGCTAGCGATCTCGTTATGTGTGACAGTACCTTTTAGTACTACAGAGTATTATTAATGCAATAAAAAGATCACTGACCTAAGTCCCCTAGTGGGACCAATAAATAATGTAAAAAATAAATATATATCTCCAAGTCCTAATATTAATAATAACAAATTGTTTACGAAGAGAAAAAAAAACGTGCCAAACTTTTTACTTTTTTGTGTGTTTTGTAGGAAGAGCTGGATATTCGACCTAAAGTTTCTTCCCTTCTTAGCCGTCTTGTAAACTACACAAACCTTACACAGGGAGCAAAAGAACATGAAGAAGCTGAAAGCGGAGAAGGTTCTCGTAAGAAAGTATTCAAGGTAAAGGCTTATAACCTGAAATACATTTTTATACAAGTGTTATGCTATACAAAAATATATAAAAATACTGCATTTGAAAGGAGGAAGACTAAATAATATAATATATACCCATTGTTATATTTATTTTGGATACAGCTGTATATTGCTCTTTTTGATTTTAATATGAACCTATTCATATACAAGTGCATCTCAATAAATTAGAATATCATCAAAAAGTTAATTTATTTCAGTAATTCAATACAAAAATGGAAACACATATATATATAGTAGTCATTACAAACAGTGCAATCTATTTTAAGTGTTTTATTTCTGTTAATTTTAATGATTGTTATAAATTTGATCAAAGGGCACATCTCAAACATTTTTCAAAATCTCAAAAAAAGACCACTCCATAATAGTATGAAAAGACCAGGAGCTTTTGCAAAATATTAGAAAAGATTTTATTCATACAAAATGACATATAATAGGAAAAGGACATAAGATTAAAAAGTGCTATATGGGGGAAAACCCAAAATGCATGTGGGACAGAGGAGCGCGTTCATGACAATATCATAATAGCAAGGGAGCTAGACAAGAGGGCTAGATAAATAGATAGTTCAATTTATGTAATAGCAATTAAAGCCCCATACAGACTGCTTACCCATAAGTGAAGAACATCGCTCATAAGTCCCACTACCAGACAGACCCATCCAATGCGCGTTTCGCGTCGCACATATCAGCTTCCTCAGGGCGGGTTAACTCACAATCCCTGGAAACGGACGTTTTATTAGACGTGTAACAATCCCATTGGATCATTCAGAGATCACTCTAAAGTATCGCTATTGCGGCGCATGCGCATCGCCCGTAAGGCGGCCACTTTCGCCCCATCCGGCAATGCAGAGAGAGGAGGTACCCGGATACAACAGGTAACCAAGGATGCAAAGCGTCACTCCCCTCGCCGCAGGTACGCCGGGCGGGACAGAGGGACGCGTCACAGGAGCGATGGGCATGCGCACAGCGAAAAAGATCCAGCCATGGAAACCACAGACTATAAACACTCAGATGAAATCACTGATTATAAGCACAGCAGGCAAAGGGGAAAATGGACAATAAACACGCTACCAAGGAAAGTGTTATTCAAAGTCGCATATCACAAAGACACAAATTCATCACATTTAGCAACGTTGCCATTTCTTAAAGTGACAGTGTCTAATTACTTTCCATATAGTGAGACTTGATCATAGATGGCAGTCATGCGTATTTCTCATGCCTTTGCTCATGTTCCATAACTGGATCTGAATGACGGTCCTATAGGACTGGGATTGAGAGTATAGGTTTTAGATTTATATAAAACATAGCACATAAATAAAAACATAAATTAAAATGGCACAGTATCACAAAATTATTTACTTTAGAAATAATTATCTGAAGGAACAGGACAAGAAGATAGGAAGAGGGGTATTACAGAAATGGCGCAAAATTAATCGCCTCATTTGAGCCCATAGGAGCGACGGTATCAAGCGTAATAATCCATCTCATTTCACTTTGTGCTAACAATTTTTTCACATTACCACCTCTTATCCTCTTAAGTTCAGTCGTTTCGGTCACTGTCTTTGCCGCCACAATGTCCCTCACATGCTCTCGGATTTTCGGCATGGAACTACATCTCAGCTCGGGGAGTTCACGGACCAACTCAATGACAAACATATAACATCAAATTAACATTTAACCAAAGTGACAGTGGAGTGGATTTTCTAGATATTAGAATTTTTGTTGATGTGGCAATGGCTCTGCAGACAGATGTTTATAGAAAGCAGACTTCGTGAATTCATTGCTCCATGCCACTTCGGCGCATACCAGCTCCACTGTCTCAGCTATCCCAATTGGACAATACCTAAGAATTAAGCGGATTTGCTCTCAGGACAGTTCCTTTCGTGATCATGCAAATTATTTTAGGATGAGGTTTAGAGCTCGGGCCTATAGTGGACGGTGTGTGAAAAAAGCATATCAGAGGGCCAAAACAGCTCCCCGTAATGAGTTATTGTGTGGAAAGAGTGGACAAACACAACAGACGTTGCAGAATGCAACACAAAACGTACAGTTTATCTCGACATTTAATGAGAGATGGCAAGATATTAGGGGAATCCTTAATAAGTATTGGCACGTTTTGCAGTCAGACCCTTCTATAAAGTCCTTTTTACCAGCAACACCTTTAATGACTGCTAGACGTTGTAAGAACCTGAAAGACTTACTGGTTAAAAGCCATTATGTTGCTCCAAAGGGAGAAAACATGTTTGGTGCATTGGGTCCCATTAAGGGTTGTTTCCCGTGCGGTCACTGTCTCTCCTGCCCCAATGTCTCTCGATCCTCGGATTTTAAGACAAGTGATGGAACGAAGACTTTTTTCATCAATGAACACATTTCATGTGATACAAGCAATGTAATCTATTACGCCACATGTGGCTGTAATAAGATTTATATTGGTCTCACTTCAAGAGAATTGAGAGTTAGAATCCGAGAGCATGTGAGGAACATTGTGGCGGCAAAGACGGCGACCGAAACGACTGAACTTAAAACCATCCCCCGCCACTTTAGGCAATTCCATTCATGTAATCCAAAAACGTTCATGGCTAGAGGGATAAATATAATCCACTGTGGGATAAGAGGTGGTAATGTGAAAAAATTGTTAGCACAAAGTGAAATGAGATGGATTATTACGCTTGATACCGTCGCTCCTATGGGCTCAAATGAGGCGATTAATTTTGCGCCATTTCTGTAATACCCCTCTTCCTATCTTCTTGTCCTGTTCCTTCAGATAATTATTTCTAAAGTAAATAATTTTGTGATACTGTGCCATTTTAATTTATGTTTTTATTTATGTGCTATGTTTTATATAAATCTAAAACCTATACTCTCAATCCCAGTCCTATAGGACCGTCATTCAGATCCAGTTATGGAACATGAGCAAAGGCATGAGAAATACGCATGACTGCCATCTATGATCAAGTCTCACTATATGGAAAGTAATTAGACACTGTCACTTTAAGAAATGGCAACGTTGCTAAATGTGATGAATTTGTGTCTTTGTGATAAGCGACTTTGAATAACACTTTCCTTGGTAGTGTGTTTATTGTCCATTTTCCCCTTTGCCTGCTGTGCTTATAATCAGTGATTTTCATCTGAGTGTTTATAGTCTGTGGTTTCCATGGCTGGATCTTTTTCGCTGTGCGCATGCCCGTCGCTCCTGTGACGCGTCCCTCTGTCCCGCCCGGCGTACGTGCGGCGAGGGGAGTGACGCTTTTGCGTCCTTAGTTATCTGTTGTTTCCGGGTACCTCCTCTGTCTGCATTGCCGGATGGGGCGGAAGTGGCCGCCTTACGGGCGATGCGCATGCGCCGCAATAGCGATACTTTAGAGTGATCTCTGAATGATCCAATGGGATTGTTACACGTGTAATAAAAGGTTCGTTTTCTGGGATTGTGAGTTAACCCGCCCTGAGGAAGCTGATATGTGCGATGCGAAACGCGCATTGGATGGGTCTGTCTGGTAGTGGGACTTATGAGCGATGTTCTTCACTTATGGGTAAGCAGTCGGTATGGGGCTTTAATTGCTATTACATAAATTGAACCATCTATTTATCTAGCCCTCTTGTCTAGCTCCCTTGCTATTATGATATTGTCATGAACGCGCTCCTCTGTCCCACATGCCTTTTGGGTTTTTCCCCATATAGCACTTTTTAATCTTATGTCCTTTTCATATTATATGTCATTTTGTATGAATAAAATCTTTTCTAATATTTTGCAAAAGCTCCTGGTCTTTCTGGTCTTTAATTTTAATCTTATAAGGCTTAGCAATGAATAAAACCCAGACTGCATTGTCCAGAAATTATATTCTACCAAACATTTTCAGCTTCCTAATTCAAATTTCCCTTAATATGCTTGGCTCATAGCTACACAATCCTGGGAAAACTGCTGACTTGACAGATTCCAGCTTGACAGATATCCAGAAGGCAGTCATTGACATACTCCACAAGGAGGGTAAGCCACAAAAGGTCATTGCTTAAGATGCTGGCTACTCACAGAGTGCTATATCCAAGCATATTAATTGAAAGTTGAGTGGAAGGAAAAAGTTTGGTAGAAAAAGTTCACAAGCAACTGGGATAACTGCAGCCTTGATAAGATTAAGGAATGGCCATTCAAAAATTTTGGGGAGATTCACAAGGAGTGGACTGCTGCTGGAGTCAGTGCTTCAAAAGCCACCATACACAGACGTATCCAGGACATGGGCTACAACTGTCGCATTCCTTGTGTCAAGTCACTCATGACCAATAACCAATGCCAGAAACATCTTACCTGGGCCAAGGAGAAAAAGAACTGGACTGTTCTCAGTGGTAGAAGGTGTTGTTTTCAGATGAAAGTAAATTTTGCATTTCCTTTGGAAATCAAGGTCCCAGAGTCTGGAGGAAGAGTGGAGAGGCCACAATCCAAACTGCTTGAGGTCTAGCATAATTTCATGCGGGTTCCAGTAGGCTACTTTCACACATCAGTTTTTTGGCATCAGGCACAATCCGGCTTGTGCCTGATGCAACGGATCCGTCGCAGATTGTGTAGTAAAAACTGATGCCACAAAAAAATGATTTTTTTTTTTTTTTTCATGCCAAGAGCGAGAGAGATCCCATCATCACTGCACCCACCCCGGCACTACCGCCCCCATCATCACCGCACACCCCGGCACTACCACCCCCATCATCACCGCGCACACGCAGGCACTACCGCCCCCATCATCACCGCGCACACGCAGGCACTACCGCCCCCATCATCACCACGCACACGCAGGTACAACCGCCTCCATCAAAACCGCGCACACGTAGGCACTAGCCCCCCCCATTATCACTGTGCACACGCAGGCACTACCCCCCCCATTATCACCGCGTACACGCAGGCACTACCGCCCCCATCATCACCGCACACCCCGGCACTACCGCCCCCCATCATCACCACGCACACACAGGCACTACCCCCCCATTATCACCGCGTACACGCAGACACTACCACTCCCATCATCACCGCACACACGCAGGCACTACCGCCCCCATCATCACCGCACACCCCGGCACTACTGCCCCCATCATCACCGCGCACACCCCGGCACTACCGCCCCCATCATCACCGCGCACACCCCGGCACTACCGCCCCCATCATCACTGTGCACACGCAGGCACTACCGCCCCCATCATCACTGTGCACACGCAGGCACTACCGCCCCCATCATCACCGCGCACACGCAGGCACTACCGTCCCCATCATCACCGCGCACATGCAGGCACTACCTGAGTGACGTCCCCGCTGATAGCACGACTTACTTCAGTTGCTGTGTGGAGCTCACAGGAACGTGGTGTTCTACTGCTGCTCTTGTCAGCTTTCGATGTAGGAGTGCTGAAAGTGTCGTGGGACCTCGTGTTGATTACGTCGGACCTGGAGGGGTATTAGGGGGTTAATATAGTGGTGAATGAGATTTGAAATTATTTCAAATAAAGGGTTTTTCGGTGTTTTGTGTTTATTTACTTTCACTATAGATTAATCATGGGGGGTGTCTCATAGATGCCTGCCATGATTAACCTAGGACTTAGTGGAAGCTATGGGCTGCCATTAACTCCTTATTACCTCGATTGCCACCACACCAGGGCAATTTGGGATGAGCCGGGTAGAGTCCCGGGACTGTCGCATCTAATGGATGCGGCAATTCCGGGCAGCTGCTGGCTGATATTTTTAGGCTGGGGGGCTCCCCATAACGTGGCGCTCCCCATACTGAGAATAACAGCCATTAGCCGTGTGACTTTTCCTTGGCTATATCAAAATTGGGGGGGGACCGCGCGTCGTTTTTTTTTTTTTAGTTATTTATTTTACTGCACTATATAGACCCACCCACCAGCGGCTGTGATTGGTTGCAGTGAGAAATAACTGTCACTCAGCGTGGGGGCGTGCCTGACTGCAACCAATCCTAGGCGCCGGTGGGCGGGGGAAGCAGGGAATACGAGATGGAATAATAAGCGGACAGCATTTTCAAAAGCAGGAGAAGCCGCCAGAGCAGTGTGACAGCCGTGCAGACGCCGGATCCGTTTTATCCATTTTTTGCCGGATTATGCCTGATGCCAAAAAACTGATGTATGAATGTAGCCGTAATCGTATAAATGAAAAAACCTGTGGCCGGTATCCACATGAAGACATGAGAAAAAAAAAAGGGTGGGAATCCAGCACCGTATAAAATTCAAATTTCCTTCTTTATTTCTTCATAATTAAAACCAAAAGGGGGTGGGGGAAGGAAAAATTACACCAGCTCTATATTATAACCGTAATACACAGGACGTTTTTCTGACCATACAGGATTTGATCACATGCAGTAAAGGGTATGGTGGTTGCACTGATGAGCAGCAGAGAAGAGGTTAATCCTGGCCTGTATCGTTCTGCTAGGTCAGGTGAATGATTAGCACAGCATAAAAAGTCAGCCAGAACTTCAGTGTGAGGGTGGTTGGGCTGGACAACTGGAGCAGATGATCTGTGTGAAGGGAAAACCCTTCTCTTAAAGGGAACCTGTCATCAGAAATTTGGCTTTCAACCTAAATGTTTCCCCCTCTGCAGCTCGTGGGCTGCATTCTAGTAAGGTTTGTATACTTTTTGTGCCCCCTTTTAAACCAAAATAAATACTTTCTAAAACTGTACCTTTCGGTTTGAAAATCTTGTAAATTATCCATGGGGGCGGGCCGTGTGGCGTCCGTTGCTGTATCTTACGTCGTCCCCCATGCTCCAAATCATCCCTCAGGATGCCGCCCACTGCGCCCGAGGTCCCGTGCACGCCGGGATACCTGGTGACGTGGTCGCACGCACGAGAGTATGGGCGGCGCTGTGATTGCATCGCAAGTGCCCGCCCATACTCTCGTGGGCGCGCTCTCCCCTCTGTACGTCGCTCAGATCCTCCGCTTCTCCTGTAGTGGCCTGCTCCACAAATCCCATCTATTTCCTGCTGCAGGGTACGATGGGAAGGAGGTGACGTCGGGCCGGCGCAGAACGCTGGAGGCAGTGGGGAAAGGGCGGGCACGAGAGTATGGGCGGGCACTTGCGATGCAATCACAGCGCCGCCCATACTCTCGTGCTTGCCACCACGTCACTAGGTGTCCCGGCGAGCACGGGACCTCGAACGCAGTGGGCGGCGTCCTGAGGGATGATTTGGAGCATGGGGGACGACGTAAGATACAGCAACGGACGCCACACGGCCCGCCCCCATGGGATAATTTACAAGATTTTCAAACCGAAAGGTACAGTTTTATAAAGTATTTATTTTGGTTTAAAAGGGGGCACAAAAAGTATAGAAACCTTACTAGAATGCAGCCCACGAGCTGCAGAGGGGGAAACGTTTAGGTTGAAAGCCAAATTTCTGATGACAGGTTCCCTTTAATAGACTGGTATGTCTTCGACTTTCATTGCTGTGCTGCATGCCAAGCTGGACTTTTACCCTTTTTTTTTCTTAGAAGAAAAACTGCATTTAAGTTTTGTTTTAAGTGTGAATAAAATACTGATCGATTTTGGACTGCAAACTGGTGTGTGCCTCTTGACTGCATCCCTGCCATCGCGTACCAGAGCTGAAATCCCACAGTTGGTACATATTCAGTAAATAGCCCATGTTATATTCTACAGGCTAAGTGCACAAATAGGCAACAAAAAGCTAGGTTCTAGGCCTGAAGAGGAATTAGTTGAAAGAGGAAAAAATTATCATACAAATGTACAATCTTTCCTTGTTTTATGCAAAAAGAATAAAGTGCTGCTGCGCTTCAGGATAAAGTAATCAACAAAATTGTATATATGTATGTTGGTGAATACGCAATAAAAATTCTGCATCATAAATGATGGACTAACTGCCCAAATAGGCAAGAAACCACTATTAAAAAGGTCATGTGGGGCCCAGTCAATACATATCATTACTACAGTGTGCGGCCACTTACTGGATAGTGCAGAGACAATAGATGAAAGTCCACGTAGCAGAGTGAGCTATTCAGTTCATATGATGAAGTATAATAGAATGGCACAAAATACTTCAACAGATGTCCTGAATAATGAATACAAGACCTTGCCACCAATGTGCACATGCCGTAATGTAGTTGTTTCAATTGTTCAGGGACACTACCTTGCGGACCTGCCCTAGTTTTCAAGTATCAGGGACATTTTTTTCAAGATCCAGACAATCAGAATTGGACATTTTGTTATCTCTACATAACGGCATGTACACAGTGTTGGCAACATCTTGTATTCATCATTCAGGACTTAGGCTGAAATAAGTGTTTCAACATTCCATTGCACTTCATCATGTGGACAGAATAACTCTTTTCCATGTGGACTTTCATCTAGTGTTGATTTTAGTATTGATTGGGTCCCACATGGCCTTTTTTAATAGTGATTTCTTGTGTATTTGGGCACTTAGGCGGGCTTTGCACACTACAACATTGCAAGTGCGATGTCGGTGGGGTCAAATTGAAAATGACGTACTTCCGGCATCGCATGCGACATCGCAGTGTGTAAAGGCTCGATGATACGATTAACGAGCGCAAAAGCGTCATAATCGTATCATCGGTGCAGCGTCGGCGTAATCCATAATGACGCTGACGCGACGGTCCGATGTTGTTCCTCGCTCCTGCGGCAGCACACATCGCTGTGTGTGACGTCGCAGGAGCAAGGAACCTCTCCTACCGGCGTCACCGCTGCTTCCGTAGGATATGCAGAAGGAAGGAGGTGGGCGGGATGTTTACATCCTGCTCATCTCCGCCCCTCCGCTCCTATTGGCCGCCTGCCGTGTGACGTCGCAGTGACGCCGTACGACCCGCCACCCTTAATAAGGAGGCGGGTCGCCGGCCAAAGCGACGGTCGCAGGACAGGTGAGTCCATGTGAAGCTGCCGTAGCGATAATGTTCGCTACCGCAGTTATCACAAGGATATCGCCGCTGCGACGGGGGCAGGGACTATCACGCTCGGCATCGCAGCATCGGCCTGCGATGTCGCAGCGTGCAAAGTGCCCCTTAAGCCATCATTTATGTTGCAGGCTTTTTATTCAGTATTCACTAACATACGTATTTTCAATTTTGTTGATTACTTTATCCTGTAGCGCAGCAGCACTTAATTCTTTTTTCATAAAACTAGGAAAGATTGTACATTTCTATGATTATTTTTTCCTCTTTCAACTAACTGCTCTTCAGGCCTAGCAAATAGATCAAACAAATTTCAACTATTGGAGTTTTTAAGAGAAATCTTTTATCAGGTTTTTCTTCCGAAGCTGAATGCAGAACAAAATAGGGACAGACACCCTGATTGCAGCGTTGTTACTTACTGGGCTTTCTTGCTGTTTATTTGCTAAAATCACAATGTTTGGCTGGTTTCAGATGTCCGTGTTTTAGGTACGTGTGACATCTGTTTTTAACACTGATGTCACACGTACCCATGTTATTCTCTGATGTGCCTCACACGTCCGTGTTTGCACATGGACCATGTGACCTTTCATGACCCCGCACGCACACACGCAGGCATCTCTGGCAGCATGGATGTCACACGGAACGCACACTGATGTGATCCTTGTGACATCAGTGTAAAACATACAGAAGAAAATATGGGTCTTTTTAATAAAAAAAATTTTTTTATTTACTTCTCTCCAGCGATGCTGTCTCCGGCTCTGCTGCCTCACGCTCCTTATCGCCACTCACTGAAAATTCAATGCCCTGTGGAGCAGCGCTGGGGACTTCAGTGCCGGGGACCGCATCACTGTGTGTGTGTGTGTGTGTGTGTGTGTGTGTGTGTGTGTGTGTGTGTGTGTGTGTGTGTGTGTGTGTGTGGTGAGAACCTAGAAGCCGGAACATTGCGGGGACAGCATAGGGGACTCATCACAGTTCCCAGTGAACTCTGATGAACCCATGCAGCTGTAGCGCGGGAGTCATCAGGATGTCATCAGAGTTCATTGGGAACTCCGATGACCTCCTGGATGTCACTGTGCTGAAGAATACTTGCCTGTCCTTGGCGGTGCTGTATCCCTCGCTGTCCCCGCGATGCTCCGGCTTCCAGGTCTTGAGTGCGGTGAATAATCGATGAATATAATGAGCAGTGGTCAGGAGCGGGAGGCAGCAGAGCCGGAGAAAGCAGGTAAGTATGAAAAATCTTTTTATTTCACAGACCCGTGTTTTCTCCGGTACCTGTCACATGTATGCAGACACGGATGTCACACGTGAGACACACGTTTGACACACGTATGACCATAACCATGCGTGTGACTGGTACCTGATTAAACACGGACGTCTGAAACCAGCCATAGTTATTGCGGCTTTGCAAGGCTTCTCCATGATGACTGATCTGATTGAACTTTGTGGAGATACCACAGTAAAGATGCTAGGCTGTTGCTCTTCCTAAATTAATTTATTAACTTATTATAGTTGCTTGAATCTTTTTTAAACATTTTTTCTTTTTATATATATACAGACTGTTGTTTTCAACAGCATATGTCCTATAATTATTCTATAATTATTCTTTAAGCTTTAAAGAATTATTTTGCCCTTCTGTAAACAAGAATTTCTACAAATTGTCGTTAAAGCAAACTGCCCATTCCTGCCACAAACAATTTCGTTTTTTTTGCTTTTTTACTGTATTTCTTCCCAGAGCCGAAACTTTTTTTTTTTTTCTGTTGATTACATGAGAGCTTATTCTTTGTGGGGCAAAAAATATAAATCTAACAAGCATTTCTCTTTATATCCACCAATGTTCTATTTCCTTAAATCATGTGTTTTTGTTTACTTTTGCCTTACAGTCTCCCAGTATGGGTACATTGATGGGTGTCTACCTTCCCTGTCTGCAAAATATCCTAGGAGTGATACTGTTTCTTCGACTGACATGGATAGTTGGCACAGCTGGAGTACTCCAAACCCTTCTTATTGTACTAATATGCTGTTGCTGTGTAAGTAAATTATAAATATATTTTTTTTAATCAATAAAATGTGTGAAAAATAAAACCTTAAATGTTAAATTGCACATTATTTTTTTTGTCAGAAAAGGATCCCATTCCCAAGTTGTAACACACCTGTATGTCATGATTGTAATGGAGTGTCCTAAATTCAGCATTCTTAAATTCAAATAAGGCTAAGTTCACACTTCCGTTGTTTTCAATCCGTCAGGTCCGTCAGCAACGGATCAGTTGGTTTTTAGATGTCAACTGATACAATTGATGTGTTTTTCACAGGATTCCTTTCACAGGAATCCTGTGAAAAAACGGATCAGTTGCGTCCGTTACATCCGCCGTGCGTCCGTTTTTTGACGGATCAGTCATGATCCGTCTGTGTTTGGGACAGCCCAGTGGGCGTGCCAAGCATGCTGGGCATGCTCAGTAGAGCATGACGGAATCCTGCGCTGGATTCCGTTGTAAGACGGATTACGACGGAATCCAGCACCATAGACATGCATTACAAGCTTGACGGATGGCGACGGATTCCTGCGCGGCGCGTTAATTTTGACGGCCCGAAAAACGTTACATTCTGCGTTGCTCCCCGCTCGGCGGTCAGTCAAAAACGATGGACCGCGACACAGCGGATGCAACGCAGGGTCATCAGTCGCAATCCGTCACTAATAGAAGTCTATGGGGAAATACAGGATTCCTGCAAAATATTTTGCAGGATTCCGTAATTCCTCAAGGCTACGGATTGTGACTGATGCAAAACACAGGATGTGTGAACTTAGCCTAAGGCTAAGTTCACACTTCCGTTGTTTTCAATCCGTCAGGTCCGTCAGCAACGGATCAGTTGGTTTTTAGATGTCAACTGATACAACTGATGTGTTTTTCACAGGATTCCTTTCACAGGAATCCTGTGAAAAAACTGATCCGTTGCGTCCGTTGCATTCGCTGTGCGTCCGTTTTTTGACGGATCAGTCATGATCCGTTTGTGTTTGGGACAGCCCAGTTGGCGTGTCAAACATGCTGGGCATGCTCAGTAGAGCATGGCGGAATCCAGCGCTGGATTCAAGTAGTAAGACGGATTACGACGGAATCCAGCACCATAGACATACATTGCAAGTGTGGCGGATGGCGACTGATTCCTGCGCGGTGCGTTGTTTTCGACGGCCCAAAAAAGTTACATTCTGCTTTGCTCCCGGTCAGTCAAAAAACGTCGGACCGCGACGCAGCGGATGCAACGCAGGGTTATCAGTCGCAATCCGCCACTAATGCAAGTCTATGGGACACAACGGAATCCGCTAAACAGATTCCGTTGTTTACCATAGCAGCGGATTTCGACTGATACATTTTAGCGGAAATGTGAACTTAGCCTTAGACACAAGTGCTATAACTTGTGATGGGTGAATCTAGACTGTAAAATTCGGGATTGGTCAAAACATTTCAGAACCAAATTTGGATCTTCTGGCAGAAAGCCGCAACAAAACTGCGTCAAAATGCAGATTTGGTCCTTAAATTTCTACAGCATATTCCTACACCAACTCTGCATCTCCTGGCAAAATGCCACATCAAAATCGCATCGTATTTTGATGCGTTTTTTTTTTTTTTGTCAGAAGATCATCTGACTGAGCAGCCTCAGTGATAATGCCTGCAGTAGATGATTGTTCGTTGCAGTACAGTGCACCTGCAGTCAGACCTCTGAAAGTTAGTGTCCAATATAAAAACTAAATTAAAAAAAAATTAAAAAAATCAGAAAATAAAGACTACAGAATTTTTTTTTCCAATAAATGCTTATACAGTTGAAACCAGAAATTTACGTACACTATCTAAAAAGATAAATCTGCATGTTTTTCTCACTATCTGACATGAAATCAGAATAAGCCTTTCCTGTTTTAGGTCTATTAGGAACCAAAATTTATTTAAATTGGCCAAATGCCAAAATAATGAGAGAATGTTTTAATGCATTTTTATTACCTTCTGCAAAGTCAAAATTTTAAATACATTTCATTAGTATTTGGTACCATTGCCCTTAAACTGTATGACGTGGGTCACACATTTTGGTTATCCTTCCATAATCTTCTCACCATAAGTTAGTAGGAATTTGGACCCATTCCTCCTGACAGAACTGGTGTAATTGAGCCTTGCTTGCACCTGCCTTTTCCGCCTTGCCCATATATTTTCAATAGGATTGAGGTCAAGGTCTTATGATGGCCACTCCAAAACATTGACTTTGTTGTATTTAAGCTACTTTGTAACCAGTTTGGCAGTATACTTCAGGTCATTGTCCATTTAAAAGACTCATTTCTGCCCAAGCTTTAAGTTCCTGGCTGATGTCTTCAGCTGTTGCTTCAGTATTGCCACATAATCTTCTTTCCTCATGATGTCCTCTATTTTGTGAAGTGCACCAGTCCCTCCTGAAGCAAAACAACCCCACAACATGTCACCCCCATGTTTCACAGTTGGGTTGGTGTTATTAGACTTCAAAGCTTCTCCCTTTTTCCTCCAAATGTAACAATAGCCATTATGGACGAAGCACACGAGCTGCGAAACGCGCGTCAGTGTTGGTGGGGGCCGTTGCACCTATACCCGCTGTGGATACTTTACACTGTGGTAATATTATGTATGCTTTTCAATGATAATGTCACTGCCTCTTTCACTTTCTTTTTCAAATAGCTACTTTATGCCTTGATACACTAGTATTGCATTTCATTCTTATGGCTGTGTTTTTACCGAAAAGCATATATATATATGTATATATTAAGATTTTTTACATTATCCCTGCAATTAATGGTGGTATGGTTTATCACCGTAGGTGCTGTGTCCCCCATCTTAATATTCCATCAGTCATTGGGTGGTTCCATTTGATCAATATGTATTTTTAATTGTCATAAATAAAGTATTATTTTATTACAATTGTTGCATTTTTGCTTGCTTTCCCCCCTTTTTGGTGTTTACATTGCATATTAGCAAGCTTTTTGACGGCTTTGTGGCATTGGTGTTATAATAGTCATTATGGCCAAACAGCTCAATTTTAGTTTAAGGTATTTTTTCATGTGTGCATTTGCAAATATTAATATGGCTTTTTTATGTTTCTTTTGGAGTAATGGCTTTTTCCTGGCAGAGTGACCTTTCAGCCCATGTTGATAAAGTACTCGTTTCACTGTGGAAAATGACACAATCTTACCAGCTTCCGGCAGTATCTTCACAAGGTCTTTTGCTTTTGTTCATGAGTTGATATGCACATGTATGACCAAAGAACGTTCATGTCTGCTACACAGAACCAGTCTCCTTCCTGAGCGGTATGATGGCTATACATCCCCATATTGTTTGTGTCATGATCCAGGCCAGTTTTTCTCTGCTGTGGTTACACCCAGCTCTAGCCTGTTTATGTGAGGGGTTAACTTCCCTTGCCTCATTCTGGATCCCAGGACACTATATCTTGCCTCTCTACTAGAGATGAGCGAACCGGTCGCGGTTCGGCTCGAGGTCGGTTCGCCGAACGGGGGCCCCGTTCGAGTTCGGTTCGTCGAACGTTCGACGAACCGAACTAGAACCAATAGGCTATAATCGGAGGCAATCACAAACACATAAAAATGCATGATAAATGTACACAAACAGTTAATAAACATTGCCATAACACTTACCGGTCCCTGCGATCCCTCCTGCACTCTGTCTCCTGCCGCTATTCCATCCGATGATCGCTGAATCCTCCCGGTGACCGGCACTGCCAGCAGAGAAGCAGGACCTATCGTGACGTCAAAATAGCCATGTGACCAGTCACGTGGCTATTATCTCATTGGCTACAGACTGGTCACATGACTATGACACGTCATGTAGGACCTGCGAGTGCATCTCTCCGGTACACGGTGCACATTTGTGTATCGCCGTGTACCGGCAATATGCTCTAGCACACGGTCGACTCCCCGGTCCGTTAGGGACCGGCTGACACAGCCGGTCCTTAACGGAGATCACCGTTGCCATAGCAACGCAGTTAGCGGTGACGCCACCGCTAACCGCGGCTCCGGGAGCACCGTTGCTATGGTAACGCGTCTGTCAGCGTTACTGCTGTTACCGCTAGCAGCACTGATCACTCACGGAGTGAAGGCTGCACGCTGCTTCCCGATTGTAGTGAGGATTGTAGTGAGGATGAGGTGCCCCAGCCCATGATGGGCTGGTGCACCTCATCCTCACTACAATCGTCACTACTACTACTACACTAGTGAGGATTGTAGTGAGGATGAGGTGCCCCAGCCCATGATGGGCTGGTGCACCTCATCCTCACTACAATCGTCACTACTACTACTACACTAGTGAGGATTGTAGTGAGGATGAGGTGCCCCAGCCCATGATGGGCTGGTGCACCTCATCCTCACTACAATCGTCACTACTACTACACTAGTGAGGATTGTAGTGAGGATGAGGTGCCCCAGCCCATGATGGGCTGGTGCACCTCATCCTCACTACAATCGTCACTACTACTACACTAGTGAGGATTGTAGTGAGGATGAGGTGCCCCAGCCCATCAAGTAATGGGCTGGGGCACCTCATCCTCACTACAATCCTCACTACAATCCTGAAGTGCAGTTTCTTCAAATTCATTTAAAGGCACTTGGAACGCTGAAATTGCTGCTTATAATTTAAGCCTCTATTAAAAACCTCTTATCAGCGCTGGTTTATTGGGGATTTATTGGGCTGACAGGGGGTAATAAAGATGGAGTCTCTAATGTGTCTGTGTATTTATTTCTATTAAAGTATTTTTTCTCTGTGTGGTGTCTTTTTTTTAACCCTTTATTGGAGATTCATAATGGCCGGGTCAAACGTGCCTGACATTAAGAATCTCTGGCTTAATACTGGCTAGTAAAGCAAAGCCAGTATTAACTCATTACCCAACAAGCCACCCGGCTCCAGGGCTGTTGGAAGAGTTGGATACAGCGCCAGATGATGGCGCTTCTATGAAAGCGCCATTTTCTGGGACGGCTGCGGACTGCAATTCGCAGCAGAGGCGCCCAGAAACCTCGGGCTAACCTGTGCTGCGGATTCCAATCCCCCGCTGCCTAGTTGTACCCGGCTGGACACAAAAATGGGGCGAAGCTTACGTCGGGTTTTTTTTTAATTATTTCATGAAATAAGTGAAATAATTAAAAAAAACGGGCTTCCCTATATTTTTGGTTCCCAGCCGGGTACAAATAGGCAACTGGGGGTTGGAGGCAGCCCGTGGCTGCCTGCTGTACCTGGCTAGCATACAAAAATATGGCGAAGCCCACGTCATTTTTTTGGTGGGCAAAAAACTTCTGCATACAGTCCTGGATGGAGTATGCTGAGCCTTGTAGTTCTGCAGCTGCTGTCTGCTCTTCTCCATACAGACAGACAGCAGCTGCAGAACTACAAGGCTCAGCATACTCCATTCAGGACTGTATGCAGAAGTTTTTTGCCCCCTGAAAAGATTATGTGGGCTTCGCCATATTTTTGTATGCTAGCCGGGTACAGCAGGCAGGTACGGCTGCACCCAACCCCCAGTTGCCTATTTGTACCCGGCTGGGAACCAAAAATAAAGGGAAGCCCTTTTTTTATTATTTCATGAATTTCATGAAATAATTAGAAAACAAATGACGTAGGCTTCGCCCCATTTTTGTGTCCAGCCAGGTACAACTAGGCAGCTGGGGATTGGAATCCGCAGCACAGGTTGGCCTCAGCTTTCTGGGCCCCACTGCTGAGAATTGCAGTCTGCAGCCGCCTCAGAAAATGGCATTTTCATAGAAGCGCCATCTTCTGGCGCTGTATCCAACTCTTCCAGCACCTGCCTGCTATACCTGGCTAGCATACAAAAATATGGCGAAGCTCACGTCCTTTTTTTGTAGTTTTTTGGCAAAAAAAAATAAAAAATGCTTCCTTGGATTTTCCATTGCCAGTGAAGGTAACACCAAGCAGTGGGGGTTAGCAGCCAGTAGCTGCTTGGATTACCCTTAGCTAGCAATACAAAAAATGCAGCGGGAGTCCATATATATTTTTTTTAATTATTTATTTAAATAACTAAAAATAAAATGGGCTTCCCTGTATTTTGATTGCTGGACATCACAGTGCTGTAAAAATAAATCTTTAAAAAAATGACGTAGCGCTCCGCGGTATTTTTGATTCTCAGCGCAGATAAAGCAGACAGCTATGGGTTGCCACCCCTATCTGCCTGTCGTTACCTTGGTTGGCAATCAAAATACAGGGAAGCCCATTAATTTTTTCTATTTAAAAAAATAGTTAAAAAAAATGACGTTGCGTCCCCCCATTTTTGATAGCCACCTAGGGTAAAGCAGACGGCTGTAGCCTGAAAACCACAGCTGGCAGCTTTACCGTGGTTGGGGATCCAATATGGAGGTCCCCTCAGGCTCTTTTTTATAATTATTTTATAAATATTAATAATTACACAATAAAAGTAGGGTCCCCACCAAATTGGATCACCAGCCAAGGTAAAGCGGACAGCTGTGGTCTGGTATTCTCAGGGTGGGAAGGTCCATAGTTATTGGGCCTTCACAGCCAAAAATAGCAGGCCGCAGGCACCGCAGACGTGGCGCATCCACTAGATGCGCCAATCCTGGCGCTTCACCCCAGCTCATCCCGTGCCCTGGTGCAGTGGCAAACGGGGTAATAAATCGGGTTGATACTAGCTGTAAAGTCACCTGAGATCAAGCCCAGCAGTTTGTGATGTCATGGCGTCTATTAGATACTCAACATCATAAACTGTCAGTACTAACAAAAAAAAATAATCGACAAAAGAAATTTATTTGAAAAAACAGTCCCCAAAATATTTCCTCTTTCACCAATTTATTGTAAGAAAAAAAATAAAGGGGTCCCACGACGACTCTGGACAGTCTATAATATGGGGGGGGAGACACTCAGGGAACGTATCCCCCATTTTCTAGGAGTGCGGACCCTTCATGTGAGGAGTCTGGGTGCAATGAATCTGCACTCACTCTTCTTGGGTCCACAGCAGCAGAGTCCATGTCGTAATGGTTGCTACCAAAGCTGCAATGCCCTGCTCATGAGGTAAGGGCATGCCTAATCAGGAGAACTACTGTAGAGGAAGCTCTGCTCACTGGTATATAGGTGCTCAGAGGTAATAATAGATAAAATTAGTGAGTAACCTCGGCACTCTAAATCTCCCAGACTAAGTCAGTAAGTCACAACGGATAGTAATGCAAAATCACTCTTTATTGGTCCGTATTAAGAAAAAAAATTTTTCATAAGCATATATGTTTTTGTCCAAAACAAGTTACAAATGACGTTTCGGCCTGAGCCTTCGTCAGATTGGACTTATTTGCATGTAATCCTGAAAAATGACAATAATCAGTATCACATAAGAGTGAGAGAACAATAACATAAACTCGAACAATGTAGAGGTACAATTGGGATGCAGCAAAAAAATTGCAACACAGCAAGAAATGAAACACATGATACAAATGTCATAATACAGTACAAGGACAATATAGTAATGACAAATCTGGGGTCAGAGTAGGCTTAGACAGCTCTGGTATCAAAGAGATGTCAATCATAAAGTAACATGTGCAGTAGGTGTAGAGCTACACTATGCATGGCAGAGCTAATGGGTAGACCGACCATAGAAAAAGAACGGAGAAAAAAGTGGAGCACCCTTTGGTGCCTTTCATGTGGCACTAAGGGGTGCTTAGCTTTGTATTTAGCCAAAAAAATGAAAAAAAAAAATGACGTAGGGTTCCCCCTATTTTTGTAGCCAGCTAGGGTAAAGCAGACGGCTGCAGCCTGCAGACCACAGCTGGCAACCTCACCTTGGCTGGTAATCCAAAACTGAGGGCACCCCACGCTGTTATTTTAAATTAAATAAATAATTTAAAAAAAAAACACGTAGGGGTCCCCCCAAAATTGGATCACCAGCCAAGGTAAAGCAGACAGCTGGGGTCTGATATTCTCAGACTAAGGAGGTCCATGGTTATTGGACTCTCCCCAGCCTAAACATAGCAGGCCGCAGCCGCCCCAGAAGTGGCGCATCCATTAGATGCGCCAATCCTGGTGCTTCGCCCCAGCTCATCCCGCGCCCTGGTGCGGTGGCAAACGGGGTAATATATGGGGTTAATACCAGATGTGTAATGTCACCTGGCATCAAGCCCTGGGGTTGGTGAGGTCAGGCGTCTATCAGATACCCGACATCACCAACCCAGTCAGTAATAAAAAAAAATAGACGACAAACACATTTTTATTTGAAAAAAACACTCCCCAAAACATTCCCTCTTTAACCAATTTATTAGAAAGAAAAACAAATCCAGGTCTGGTGTAATCCAAGGGGTTGCCATGACGATCCACACTGTCCCAGTCAATGAAGAGCAGGATGTTCCCCATTGGCTGGGAGAGCAGTGCAGTGACCTGAGCTAACATCAATGGGTCAGCCCAGGTCACTGCAGGGCATGACAAGTGCTGCTGTCAGCGAGGTACATTACCTGCGCTGATCTCCAGCACACTGACAGCCCCTGTCACTGAGTTCAATGACCGGCGCCTTCACACCAAGTATCGCGAGAGGCCCGTGACGTCACCGCTAGTCCGTTTCGGGTCGGAAGCGAGAGGTGATGTGACAAGCGGCGGCCATGGAGGACAGTGACAGCGCTGAGGTCGGGATGGCGGGACTTCATCACCGCAGGTAAGCCGAGCGGGACCATATGTGTGTGTGTGTGTGTGTGTGTGTGTGTGTGTGTGTGTGTGTGTGTGACATAGGTGGTCTCCTTGACTGGAGACTGCCCTTCCCGTGGTTGTTCCTTCCCGGTGAAAGACCTAGCTAGTTTCCTGCCAGCGTTGAGAAACATGTGATGGTGTCTCCGCAGGCCTTCTTGCTTTGAATATTTCCCAGGGGGCATTGCTCTAGAATCACTGCGTTGAGAAACACGTGATGGTGTCTCCGCAGTGGTGGATGTTGATCTCCCTAAGGTCAACCATCCTTGCTCACAATGTGTGTGTGTGTATGTATATGTGTACATGCCGCGGGCAGGAGGGGGCGGAGCGAGCTGAGCGGGGAAGTGTGGGCTTCCTGCACGTAACTAGGATAAACATCGGGTTACTAACCAAAGCGCTTTGGTTGGATACCCGATGTTTATCTTGGTTACCAGCTTCTGGCAGGCTGCCCGCGATGGCTCCTGCACACTGTAGCTGTAAAAAGCCCTGCTTTTTGCTGCTAGAACCGTTCTCGAAGTATCTAGAACTATTGAGCTTTTGCAAAAAGCTCGAGTTCTAGTTCGATCTCGAACAGCCCCCAAAATCACTCGAGCCTAGAACTGGAGAACCGCGAACCGCGCTCAACTCTACTCTCTACCTACGGTTCAGTGCCAGTGATATTTCTGCCTTGCAGCATGTATACTGGCTCTGGTGAATGTTACCGATCTTTCCTGCCTCCCTGCTACTATGTCCTGACTTGTACCCTTCCTCGTTTTGTCTGCCTGTTCCATTCCCTGACTTCCCGCTCCTGTCTGTTGTTTGTGTTTCCATACCTGATCTCCCGTCTTCTGACTCTGTTCTGTTTTCTGACTTGATTGTGATACTCCCCTTGCAGTGACTTGACATTTCTGGCTAGACCCTGACTGTTTGACTACTCTATTGCACCCACGTGGTTCGCCTGTTAACTGCTTGCTGAAGTTTCTCACCTGCCTTTCTGTTACAGTGTGACTTAGGGTATGTGTGCAAGTTGCGTTCTCTGCAGTGCAGAAAAGAACGCACCCTCTGACAAACTGGACACTGCGTTTGTAAAAGAAAAAATGCATCCACAACGCATGCATTTTAAATGCTTTTTCTATGCATTTTGCATGCGTTTTGGATGCATTTTTGTCAGTGCGGTCCCCCGGCAATTCAGCTCTGCTACATGCCGGCTTACAGCAGACACAGACACAGACAGAGTCGCGCGATGAGAATGAACTCTGGTAAACTTCACCCGACTTCATTGTCATACCGCGGCTCTGTCTGTGTGTGGCGTCCTGATTAGGCTAGTTTCACACTTGCGTTGAACGGCATTCGTCACAATGCGTTGTGTAACGCATGTGACGGATGCCTTGCAAAAAATGTGATAAGGCCATGGATTCCAGTGAAATAACGCGTTGCGTTAAGTTAGCTAAGAGAGAGAGCCTTCATCTTCACCGCACACATCCCGACATTACCGCCTACATCCCCGCACACATCCCGACACTACCGCCCACATCATCACCGCACACATCCCGACCCTACCGCCCTCATCTTCACCGCACACATCCCGACATTACTGCCCACATCCCCGCACACATCCTGACATTACCGCCTACATCACCGCACACATCCCGACATTACTGCCCTCATCTTCACCGCACACATCCCGACCCTACCGCCCTCATCTTCACCGCACACATCCCGACATTACTGCCCACATCATAACCGCACACATCCCGACACTACCGCCTAAATCACCGCACATATCCCGACACTACCGCCTACATCACCGCACACATCCGACACTACAGCCCACATCATCACCGCACACACACCAGCACTACCGCACCCATCATCCCCGCACACACACACTGGTATTACCTCAGTGACGTCCCCGCTGACAGCGTGATTCACTTCAGTTGCTGCGTGGAGCTCACAGGAGCGGCGGTGTTCTACTGCCGCTCCTGTCAGCTTCATGTACCAGAGCTGGATGCGTCGCGGGACCTCGTGTGGATTACGTCAGACCTGGAGGGGTATTTGAGGATTTTAATAAAGTGGTGAAAGAGGGTGTTTTTTTTTTTTTTTGTCTTTTATTCCAAATAAAGGATTTTTTGGATGTGTGTGTTTATATTCTTTAACTTACGGGTTAATCATGGAAGGTATCTCGGGGAGACGCCTGTCATGATTAACCTAGGACTTAGTGGCAGCTATGAGCTGCCATTAACTCCTTATTACCCCGTTTGCCATCGCACCAGGGCAATTTGGGATGAGCCGGGTAAAGTCTCGGGACTGTCGCATCTAATGGATGCGGCAATACCGGGTGGCTGCTGGCTGATATTGTTAGGCTGGGGGGCTCCCCATAACATGGAGCTCCCCATCCTGAGAATACCAGCCTTCAGCCATGTGGCTTTAACCTGGCTGGTATCAAAATTGGGGGGACCGCACGTCGTTTTATTTAAATTTATTTATTTTACTGCACGATATCGAACCTGCCCACCGGCGGCTGTGATTGGTTGTAGTGAGACAGATGTCACTCAGCGTGGGGGCGTGTCTGACTGCAACAAATCATAGGCAATGGTGGGCGGGGAAAGCAGTGAATGCGAGCTTGAATAATGAGCGGCCGACATTTTCAAAAGAGGAAAAGCAGCCAGAGCAGTGTGACAGCCGTGCAGCGCCGCGCCCGTGATCGGGTATCGGTGCGTAGGAGAGAGGGGGAGAGACTGACCGACGGACAGAGAGAGACATAGAGAGAGAGACCGACCGACAGAGCGACCAACTGACAGAGAAAGAGACCGACCGACCGACAGAGGGAGATTGACCGACATTGACAGAGACTGAAAAGACCTGCGTTTTGCTTGTTAAAAAAGCATGCGGAACGCAACAAAAATGCAGTCAAAGTGCATTTTTGTTGCGTTTTGACCCACATCATTGATTTCAATGGGTGGAGAACGCAGCTACAACGCACAAAAGAAGTGACATGCTGCTTTTTTTTTCCGCAGCGATTTTGGGCATCTAAAACGCTGCCTTTACAAACGCAGCGTGTCCATTGATTTTTCGGCTTTCTCATAGACTTTGCTGGGGAAGCTGAACGCATGCAATTTGGCACTGAAAATGCTGCAGTTCAAAACGCAGCGTTTCCACGGAAAAAAACGCAACATGCACACATGGCCTTAGTCTCTCCTTCACTACTCTGCTGCCACCTAGTGGGGAGTACGCTGTACTTTGTCTTAGTAGTCCTTTGTACAGCGTGACAGTTTGTTCTTGCGTATAATTGTACAGATGAATGAGGCACCTTCAGGTATCTGGATATTGCACCCTAGGATGAAGCAGACTTGTGCAAGTCCACAATTCTCTACCTGAGATCTTAGCTGATTTCTTTTGACTTTCTTATGATGAAGAAGCAGTGTGTTTCAGGTGTACATTAAAATACATTTGAAGACATCCACAGGTGTGTCTATAATTAACTCAAATGTTGCCAATAAATCTATCAGAAGCTTCCAAAGAGATGACATTATCATATAGGCTGTCCCATATTGTTTAAAGGCACAGTACTCTTAGTGTATGTAAACCTTTGACTTTGCAGAAAGTAATAAAAATGCCTTAAAACATTATCTCTAGTGATGGGCGATTTTCCCCCCCAATGTTCGAGTCCGGGAGACTCACCTGAACGTTTTTTAAAGTTCAAGTTCGGGTTCTGAGATAACGCAAACTTGCATCCGAACACCGAACTTGGACTTTACCGTTATGGGGTGAGGCTGAAGGGGCTGTAAAATAAAGAATACAGTTAGAAATAAACATTGTCATTATACTTGCAGGTCCCGTGACGCGTCCTGCAGACTCTGTCTCCCGCCGCTTCTGCTTCCGATCATTGCTGTGCCCTCCCGATAACCAGCAATGACGATATAACCTTTCGTGACGTCATACCCATGTGACCATGAAAGGGGAGAAGAAAAGCCACTGCATATAAGGGGCAGCACACCTAATGCATGATTAAAGGGAGTTTTTATTGGAATTCAACAATTTTAAAAACAATTAAAAACATGTCTAAATACCACACCAGGATGTCTCAACCGCACACAATATTACAAAGTCACAAAGTGCACACAATGATAAGGTGCCCAAAGGTCTGGGTCCATGCATTAGAGCATTGTATAGCAAAAACAAGAGCCTAGGTTACCAAGTATGGCCTGAGGGTGCAGCTATAATAATTACAAATAGTAGCAAAACATCAGAGTATGCATATAATATAACCTGAATGCTGGGTAAAGGTTTACACAACATCAGCTGCATCACACACATGTGCCATAGTAGCAAAAGTTCAAGGGGTACCTATACAAATCAAGGACCAGCTCCAAGGAGGGGGAGAGAGAGAGCCCGGGGTGTTACCCCACGCGTATCGCCAGAAGGCTTCGTCAGGGAAAAAGTGGTACAGAATTCACACAACATCCTTCTTTATATGTCTATTATAATTAGAGAACCTTTTTTTACCTGTGTGTTTAGGGGGAATTGCTAGGTCCGGACCAGCTGGAAGGTGTGGTGCTCCACGTGTGCACAGCGTTAACCATGGAGCACATGGGCCATAGTCAATACTGTGCAGGCGTTGGGAGCAGGGGAATGCTTGACTCATCGCTCAGCCTCTACTGCACATGTGCAGTGGACCCATCACATATCCAGCGTGTGAGTGTTGCAGTGAGGATGGAGGTTAGTGCAGAGACAGCCCCACAAAGTGAAGTATGTGCACTGCGAGCGGTTGGAGAGGCAGGCAAAAGGAGTTACCATGGTGATGGACATTTGTTTAGAGACAGCCCTACAGGAAGCATTAGTGCATTTGTGGGAATGCCATATGTATGCACCTATAGACAAGAAGTTGCCCAGAAGGTAGGGGATGTTTGAAGAGAGATGACCCAGAAGAGGATATATAAAAGGACTGGCACAAAGGTCTCACAATATTCAAACAGTATGTTTCAAATATCTAGCAAGTGTGCAATCATTTTGTTTGGGGGCAGGTGATGGCCACCATATAAAAGACGTAGCAGCGCTATGAGAGTGTATATAGAGATATATAGAGATTATATATATATATCACACACACAAGCATGGTGTAGTTGCATGGAGGCGGCCAAAAACCACATATACGGCAATTATCAAAAGGACTAAAGCTGTTCCGTGCAGCTTTATAAAGGGGGCTTTTGGTCATAGGTGAATAGGATATGCCGGTTTGAATCACACTTCAACATCAGGGTTTGTGCCGGGTTGTTAGGGGCCGCAGAATTCATGGCGGATTTTAGCCTGTATGACAATAAATAGGGCCGTCAACATGCACATGTGTGTGTGTGTGTATAATATATATATATATATATATATATATATATATATATATATATATATATATATAGATATATCTCGATTGCACTGAAAATTGCATCAATGATCGAAACAGTGGCCATTGGAGCACTTTGTACATATATATTCATTTACGATATTCTATCCATTATAATACCTCGCTTGTCCAGTATATAGAAGCGGGTAGACCAAAGTTATCAGATTTTCCCAAGGTTTCTCAAATGGACACATATAGCAAAATCAACAGTCCATAATGTGAAATGTCCATTTCCAAAAATAGCAACAAAAAGAGGAGCTAAAAACTCCCCCAAAAATGTATTATAAAATGTACTCACAGCAAAAAAGGGCAACCAGTCCAGTTAGCCCAGGCCAACACATCTAATGCACAAACAGGATGCAGACAAGCCTCTCAACATGATGGACACTTCACAGGTGCAAGGTAAATTGCACACCAGTGGCGCGCATAGGGCACTGTTCACACTTGTATGCGCATGGTGTCCAGCCAGCAACCTATTACCACGCCCTTACTATTAGATTAGGCGGGTTACCCGGACACTACTCACTGCAGCACGTAAGGGACAGAAATTCCACTATGCACGGCCGTATTAAGAGGCCCAGCTGCACCCCGTATAGTCAAAGTGCAAAAATACATATACAATATATGTGAGGTATTAGTTTGTAAATTGGCCAATGTACGTAAGCCCACAATCCTCATCACGGATCCTCACGCTTGCGGGTCCCTACACTGATAAATATCAAAAATAGCAACAAAAAGAGGAGTCCATTTCCACATGATGACGGCAGCCTCCAAGGGCAAAAAATTCGATATTCGAAGTGTCCCATCTGTAGTTGCAGCATAAGGGGAGGGTTCCAATATGCGGTCCTACATGCATTGTCCACTTGAGGTCCAAGAGATCACCAGAATAAGGGAAGTCCATTGATGGTTATCCAATTCTCCTATTGAGGCTAGATCCATATCCAAACAAAGACAGCCATATCCAGATCCAACAATCTTGTCTTGTGATTACGTCGTCATGTGAAGTTAGAATAGAGATCCGCAGATGTACATTTCATCAGTCAGCCTAGGAAGCCAGTGAAGAGAAGTTCCTCGTTAAGACCATACAGTACAATAGAATTCAATTTAAAAATCCATTTAGATTCTGTTTGGAGAAGCCATTTGTGACATGAGCCTCCCCTACCATTACCCTTGAACTTCTACAAGCCCAATACTCGTATCCCCCTCGGTTTAGCTTGGTGATGGTGAAGGAAATGGGTTGCTATGGGCGTGAGTGGCTTACCCTTTTTTTGATCTGAAGTCGCTAGGTTAATAGTAGAGACATGCTTCTGTATCCTTTTACGTAGTTCTTGAGAGGTTTGTCCGACATATACCATGTCACAGGGGCAGATTATCGCATAGATAAGGTTTCTAGATTTACAGTTGATATAAGCCGTTAATCTGTGTTCTTGAGCGTCCTGTGGCTTACAAAATTTATGACGGGTTACCTGCATAAATTGGCAGATGTTGCAATCCCCACAAGGGTATGACCCCAACAGATTAATACCTCTATTTAGTTTCACCTGTGGTCTGGTGAAATGGCATCCCTCAAATTGGGTGCCCTACGTGCTGTCAGAAGAGGATAGTTACTGACCACACTTCCAGTTTGGAGATCTGTGGTCAGAATTGGGCAATGATTTTGGAGGATACTTCTTATTCTGCCCCATTGGTTGTTGAAGGTAGTGATGAGTCTCACCTTTACGATCTTGTTTTTTCGGTTTGGTCACAATCAGAGAAGTCTGCAATTCTTGTTTGGCCCTTTGAAAGGCCTTTGACAGGATACTCTTGGGATAACCACGTTCTCGAAACCTGTGGGTTAGGTTATCAGCATGTTTTAGGAATTCCCCATCCTCTGTGCAATTGCATCTAAGTCTGAGGAACTGACCTGTTGGAAGGTCCCTCTTCAGATGAGCCGGGTGAAAACTGTTGAATTGTAAGAGGCTGTTCGTGGCTGTTGCCTTCTGATAGAGGCTGGTGGTTGGGCCGTCGTCCTTTCTTGAAACCTCCAAATCCAGAAATGTAACCTTCAGGTGCGATATGGTACAAGTTAGAAATATATTAAGATCATTCTGATTCAGTATTGTGATGAAATCACGACATTCCTCTTCCGTCCCGTTCCAGACGAAGAAGATGTCATCTATATATCTTGCCCAATGGGTCACCCGGGTGCGGAATTGGTCTAAGGCATAAACAATAGTAGCCTCCCACCAGCCTAAAAAGAGGTTGGCGAAGGCTGGTGCGCATCTAACCCCCATAGCCACGCCGGAGGAGATCTGTCTGTAGAAGGTCTGATCAAACAAAAAATAATTGTGTTGTAACACAAAATCCAGAAGATCTAGTAAAAATGAGTCATGCATACGATCAGACTGTAGCTGTTTGTCCAAAAAATGCATGACCGCCCGCATACCGTGGAGATGTCCAATATTGGTATATAGTGACTCAACATCACACGTTACCAATAAGGAATGCGGTAATAGTTGGACATTTCTACAGATCTGGATAAAGTTGGAAGTATCCTGGACATATGATGGAATGTGGATAACCATGGGTTGGAGGAAAAAAATCGACGTAGATATTGGCCTTTTCACATAAACTCCCGATGCTCGAAATAATTGGTCTCCCCGGTGGTTTGTCGACATTTTTGTGTACTTTGGGGAGTAGGTAAAACTTTGGTGTCACTGGGTGTTCCACCCACATATATTTCTTTTCAGTATTGTTGATCACACCATGATGGTGGGCAGCAGTCAGCATTTTTTGGAGTTTTTGTGTGAAGATGAATGTGGGATCAGAGGGTAGTCTGTTGTAGAACTGAGGATTGCTAAGTTGGCGTTTAGCTTCCTCTAAATACATCTCTAAAGCTGGTGTCACACATAACGACGACGACAACGACGTCGCTGCTACGTCACCATTTTCTGTGACGTTGCAGCGACGTCCCGTCGCTGTCGCTGTGTGTGACATCCAGCAACGACCTGGCCCCTGCTGTGAGGTCGCCGGTCGTTGCTGAATGTCCAGCTTCATTTTTTGGTCGTCACTCTCCCGCTGTGACACACACATCGCTGTGTGTGACAGCGAGAGAGCGACGAAATGAAGCGAGCAGGAGCCGGCACTGGCAGCTGCGGTAAGCTGTAACCAGCGTAAACATCGGGTAACCAAGGGAAGTCCTTTCCCTGGTTACCCGATGTTTACGCTGGTTACCAGCCTCCGCTCTTGCTGCCAGTGCCGGCTCCTGCACTGTGACATGTGGCTGCAGTATGCATCGGGTAATTAACCCGATGAATACTGTAGCAAGGAGAGCAAGGAGCCAGCGCTAAGCAGTGCGCGCGGCTCCTTGCTCTCTGAACTGTGACATGTAGCTGCAGCACACATCGAGTTAATTAACCCGATGTGTGCTGCAGGAGAGCAAGGAGCCAGCGCTAAGCGCGGCTCCCTGCTCTCTGAACATGTAGCACAGCGACCTTATGATCGCTGCTTCTGCTGTGTTTGACAGCTAAGCAGCGATCATAACAGCGACTTACAAGGTCGCTGTTACGTCACCGAAAATGGTGACGTAACAGCGACGTCGTTGTCGCTGTCGTTTAGTGTGACACCAGCTTTAGGGCCAGATCATGATATTTCCTCCTTTATCCGACTCTTTTATCAAGAAGGTGGTATTATTTTTAAGATTTTGTATGGC
>NC_134362.1:166217634-166277634 GCF_048569485.1 Anomaloglossus baeobatrachus
AAATGCAGCAGGAGCCCATGCATACTTTTTTTAATTATTTATTTAAATAACTTAAAAAAAAAAAAAAAATGGGCTTCCCAGTATTTTGATTGCCTGACACACAGTACTGTAAAAATAAATAAATCATTACGTCATGACATCATACTCACGTGACCAGTCTGTAGCCAATGAGGTAATACAACATTCACACGTGACTGGTCACATGGGTATGACGTCAGTCACGGCAGGTCTTTTTAGCCAGAGGTGCTTACCGAACAGCTTATCGAACAGTTCCCCCCCGAACAGGGGAACAGCAATGATCGGACGGAAGCGCCAGGAGACAGTCTGCAGGACGTGTTGCGGGACCTGCAAGTATGATCATATTGTTTTTTAATAACGTGCTTTTTTTTTATTTTATTTTTACAGCCCCTGGACCCAAACTAACACAAACGTCCCAGAAAGCTTGTGTTCGGGGTTGATTGCACGAACACCATGTGTTCGGTCTGGCCCCCGAACTTCATAGTTCGGGTTCGCCCATCCCTAATTATCTATCTTTTATTATTTTGGCTTTTGGCAAATCTAAATAATTTTGGTTCCTAATTGACCTAAAACAGAAAAGGTTTATTCTGATTTCATGTCAGATAATGAGAAAAACATTCATGTGTCTGTTTAGATTGTGTATGTAAACTTCTGGTTTCCACTTTAGTTGTGTAACTGTTTAGTAGTGTAAAAAGCAAATAAAACAATGAAAAACTACACATATTTTGTACTGCTGCGTCCCTAACAACCCGATCTATAAAACTGTCACACTAGTTAACCCCTTCAATGAACACCGTAAAAAAAAAATAAAGAAAAAAGTAACAAAAACTGTCATTTCATCATACAGCTGAAATAAAAAAAAAGTCATATATAAATAAAAATGGTACCACTAAAAAGGTCATCTTGTCCCATAAAAAACAAGCCACCATACATTTCCATCAGTGGAAAATTAAAAAAAAGCTATAGCTCTCAGAATACAGCAATGCAAAAACAGTTTTGTCTTGTTTTTTTTCTAGAAAATAGTTTTTATACTGTAAAAGTGGTAAAACTTAAATCTTGTTTTTATCATGATAGCAGCCAAACCTAAAACAAAAATATATAAATCTGGAATCACTGTAATCATACTGACTGAAGGAATAAGAGCGCCTAATCATTTATACTGCTTGATAAATGGCGTAAAAAATGAAGAAATAAAGTCAATTCTTCAACTGCTGTTTATTTGTTTATTCTGTCTCCCAAAGATCGCAGCATTGCGCTGCTCATATTTATCCTGCGCTCTACACTGAGTGCTTACACCGGGGATTACATTAATCTCTGAAAAATGTGATTCAGGCCAAGTTCCCAATGGAAAATCCATTGAAATGGGGCATAAGGAGTTAACTTAAACTATCTGAACTGTGGTGCGGTGGCGTCTATCTTTTTCAGGGTCTTGTTAGATGTGCACAAAAGTGCAGTCATCAACAATTTTGTTCACCTTTTGTAAAGACTGATACTTCTGAACAGAGGCCAAACAGAGTCCGGAGTAACTCTGCCTCATTAGTGAATGGATCCATCGGGGATTTAACCTGAATTACTTATTTCGGAAACGTAGATGGAGACCCTAATGTTAACGCTCAGCATAGAGCATGGGATAAATGCGGACTGATCCAAAATGTTGTGTACCCAAATCACCACCAAATAGCATTCAATTCATCTCAGAAAAACACCAGTCCCCACTCAGGTTCATTATCTGTTAATGGAAATATAGAGGGCTTCCATGTTACTGGTAGCACAAAGGCTCTGGAAAAATGCCATGGCCACCCCTTCTAAAAAGAAACCCAGCAAAATGCTCCCCTCCCTTTTAAGCACCACAATGTGCCTAAACCACAGCTAGCATCCACAAGTTTGTCATTGTTGTAATGAGGAGAGTCTGCATAATTTACAGTGTGCAAGTGTTCAGAAGCATGAGCTGGGCAAAATATACAGGCACGACAAGGACATATTTGCATTTTTTAAGTCTGCAACACTCTCTGCGTTTGACACCATGCGTGTGTTCCAGAGACTAAATAGTCACTGCATCCGTATTTGAATTCCCAGATGGGTGTAATTTCCAAAATGTGGACACTTAACAGGATTTTTTCTGTTTTGGTACTCAAGGGCTCTACAAAAAGAGTCTTCAAACTATTCTAGGAAAATCTGTGCTCCAAAAATCAATGGCGCTTCCTCCCTCCTGAGCCCTGTGGTGCGGGCAGATAGTACTGTACAGTCACATGTAGGACATTGCCACGTTCAAGAGAAATTGTGTAACACGTTATGGGGCCTTTTTTTCAAGGTGCTTACCAAACCTCTAGATAAATTCCTTGAGCGGTCTTGATTCCAAAATTGGGTCACTTTTGGGGAGCTCCACTGTAAGGCACATCAGGAGCTCTCCAAACGCAACATTGCTATCTATTCCAGACAATTCTGCATTCAACAAGTCAAATTGCGCTCCTTTTCTTCCGAGCCCTGCCTTGTGCCCAAACAGTTGATTTCCGCCTTGTATGAGATATTATTGTACATAGGAGAAATTACACAACAAATTGTATGGTGTATTTGTACCGCCCTGAGAGGGGCTCGGCCGCTCCCTTCGTCGGGCCGAGCCGCTCGAGGTCCGGGCTCGGGTTGTCGGTGGCTTGAGTGCCTCCGGACCGGGGGCCACGTCGCTCTGTTAAGGGGAGGCAGTGGGGTGGTGGTGTGGGACGAGGTTCGCAGCCGGGGGCCGCGTTGTCGTCGTACGGGTCGTGACGACGGGATGCACCACCGCTGCGGCTGGAGTGAAGGGGGGGCTCCCAGGATCGGTGTTGAAGGCGCAGCCTGGATGTTAGCCCCTCCGTGGGTAGGGGCGGTGTGTCCCGGGGCCCGGCGGGACGGGCGACAATGTTGTTGTCGGGGTGCAGAGTGCCGTGCTGCAGTGCGGTGTTGTGCCCGGATGGCACTGGTGTACTCGCGATTAATTCACACTCAGAGTCACTGGTAAAGCAAAGTTCGGGTATGGTCGGGTCCCGCAGCCGGCTGCTTGTGTCCCTTGTGAGGCTGATGGTGGTCCCTTTCCCTTGCACCTCTTGTTGTGGTTTTCGGCTCCCCTGCCTGGGCAGTGGTAGCCCGCTCCCCGGCGTTTAGCTGCCGGAAGAGCCCTGGGTTGCCCGCAGGCGCTGGCCCGTCGGATGTTTGGCCCTTGGTTGTGGCTCTCACCCGGTATCTGTGGGCTGTTGCCTTCTTTCGGGACTTTGGGTGAGGATGAACCCGTGAGGTCCAGACTGCAATCAGTCAATTTGCCTACACTCAGTGACTTCTAAGCTAGGACGGGGTCTGAGTACCCGGTTTCTGGTGCTCCGGTAAACAGTTGACTCCCCGGTTCAGGGCTGGCGGGCTCCAACCCTGGCCCGGTCCCTACAGTTCTGCCGGTCGTACACTGGTACTTCTGCAGGCGGCCACTACCGTCTGCCTGCCTGACGTTACAGGGATCCTAGGCTCCAACCCAGGTACCTGACAGTTCTGCTCCTCTGCACCTCCTGTTACTGTCACTCTACAACTCCAACTCAAAAACTCAACTGACTGTATTTCCTGCCTCAGGACAGTAGTCTCCTCGGTGGGCGTGCCTTTCCGCCTGACTCTGCCCACCTGGTGTGCCCTACTGGTCCTGAGGGAGGCATCAGGTCTCTCTTTCGGGTGACTGGTGTGTCCTCACAAGGCATGGGGGTGTGTGTGTAATGTGGTAGGTGTTGTTACCTGTGACCCCTGGGGTCCAGGGCGTCAGATATTTTCTTATTATCCTTGTGAAAAGAAAAGATTTTGGATTAAAGCAACTGTTTGTGGTAAAAATGTTTTTTGTTTTTTTTTGTTTATTTTCATGCTTAGCATTATAAAATTGGGGGTTCAAGGTGCTCTGCTCACCAAACAGCAAAATAAATTCCTTGAGGGTTCTACTCTTCAAAATGGGGTCACTTATGGGGAAGCTCTACTGTTTAGCCACATCAGGGGCTCTCCAAATGTCACCTGGTGTTTGCTATCTATTCCAGACAATTTTGCACTCTAAAATTCAAATGGTGCTCCTTCCCTTCCAAGCCCTGCATTGCGCCCAAACAGTAGATTTCCACCACATATGGGGTATGGGCGTACGCAGGAGAAATTGCACATCGAATTGTACTGTGCATTTTCTGTCATTACCCCTGTAAAAATGCAAAATTTGGTACTAAAGTAAATTTTTTATGGAAAAAAAGTAACATTTTCAATTTTTCCTTCCACATTGCTTTAGTTCTTGTGAAGCACCTGAAGAGTTCACAAACTTCCTGAATTTGATTTTGAGTACATTGAGTGTGGCAGTTTTTAGAATAGTGTCACTTTGGGGTATTTTCTGTTACCTAGGCATCTCAAAGTAACTTCAAATGTGATGTGGTTCCTTAAAACGATGGTTTTGTAAATTTTGTTGGAAAAATGAGAAATTGCTGATACTTTGAACCCTTCTAACTTCTTAACAAATTTTAAAATTTTATTTCGAAAATTTGCGCTGATGTAAATTATACATGTGGGAAATGTTAGTTATCAATGAATTTGTGTGACATAACGCTCTGGTTTAAGGGTAAACAAATAAAAAAAATATCACTGAGACTAACGATATCCCCTCAACATTGACCCTATACTTTAAGGAGGAAGCCAATTTTGTACTTAATGACCTGACCATTTTTTTGATTTCTGACCAGTGTCACTTTGGCATGCTGTAACTCTAGAACACTTCAGTGGCTCTCCGTGATTCTGAGAATGTTTTTTCGTGACATGCTGTAGTTCAGGATAGTTATAAATTTAGGATGATTTTTTTTGGTTTTGTGAAAAAATCGGAGTTTTGTCAAAAAGTTTGCAATTTTCAAACTTTTAATTTTTGCGCCCTTAAACCAGAGAGTTATATCACACTAAGTAGTTAATAAATTACATTTCCCACATGTCTACTTTACATCAGCACAATTTTTGTGTTCCAGATATTTTTATTAAATTTTAAAGGGGAAATAATACAGGAAATAGAAGGAATCATTAGCAGATTAATTAAAGCAAAAAATTCTTTCCATAAAGCAGAATTCCTAAGGAAGGAGTCAGTAGGTTAAGGAATGGGGTAAGGGGATGGGAAAAACTTTTAATAGGGAAGGGCGAGAAAAGGAGGGGAATGGAGGATCAAGGAGTATTCTTAAACATAGCTGAAAAAGCTTAAAATGTTGATTTCTGATAAAGCATTAAACATTAGGAAACATATAAACAAAGCACACAAGTAAATAATAAAAAAAAGGGGAAGAGAGAGGGGATAAAGTAAGAAGAATAGAAAATACAAAGTAAAGAGAAAATATTGAAGAGAAGAGACTCTTAGAAAGAACGAGGGAAAACTTCTGTCCAAGGCTGCCATCTACGGTAATAGGAAGAGTAAGTATTGTTTACAGTAGCATGACACATTTCAAAATAGTTATGAAGGGATACTTTACCAATAATCTATGTTATGGAAGGTAATGTAGTTGCTCTCCATTTGGCAGCTATAGCATTCTTTGTAACAAGAAATAGGTGAATAGCAATAGGCATAAAAGTAGGAGGAATTAGGTCTATCTAGAGCAAGAAGTGCCAGTTGTGGAGACAAATTAACTTTGCAATGTGTAATTTTGTCAACCAGAGTAGAAACATCATTCCAGAGGGGTCTCACTTTTGGACAATACTAGAAGATATGGAGAATATCCCCTCTACATCCACAATTTCTCCAGCAATAGTGTGAATATGTTGAAGAAATTTTGTTTAGTCTAAAGGCCGCTTTACACGCAACAACATCGCTAACGAGATGTCGTTGGGGTCATGGAATTCGTGACGCACATCCGGCCTCGTTAGCGACGTCATTGCGTGTGACACATACGAGCGACCGCTAACGATGCAAAATACTCACCAAATCATTGATAGTTGACGCGTCGTCCATTTCCCAAATATCGTTGCTGATTTTGGACACAGGTTGTTCGTCGTTCCTGAGGCAGCACACATCGCTACGTGTGACACCCCAGGAACGACGAACAACACCGTATCTGCGTCCTCCAACAGCTAGGTGGCCATGACTTTCATGCGGCTGCTCTCCGCCCCTTCGCTTCTATTGGACACCTGCCGTGTGACTTCGCTGTGACACCGCATGAACCGCCCTCTTAGAAAAGAGGCTGTTCGCCGGCCTCAGAGACATCGCTAGGAAGGTAAGTATGTTTGACGGGTACTAGCAATTGTGTCCACCACGGACAGCGATTTGGCCGTGACGCACAAACGACGGGGGTGGGTGCTTTCACGGGCGACATCGCTAGCGATGTTGTTGCGTGTAAAGTAGCCTTTACAGGTGTATAGTACCATCTGGAATAAAGTTTAAAATGTGATTCAAATAAATTGGTACATTCACTTGATTTATAAGCCCACTCAAGGCTATCTTGCCAATTAGATTCTGAGAAAGTCTTATTGAAATCTCTCTCCCAGTTACGAACATGCAATGACTTTGCAAACTGGAGATCATCATTAAAAATATCATAAATATTCCTAGTTTTCCATCTGGATGAACTCTCTGGATTAGACAGGAGAGAACTAACATATGAAAGGATAGAATATTTGTTTGCAATTAATTTTTGAATAGCATTCTTAATAGACAGGAATGGGAAGAAGTCTAAAGGCTGCTTTACACGCAGCGACAAAGCACCCGCCCTTGTCGTTTGTGCGTCATGGGCTAATCACTGCCCGTAGCAGACAAAAATCGCTAGGACCCATCACACATACTTATCTTCCTAGCGATGTCGCTGTGGCCGGCGAACAGCCTCTTTTCTAAGGGGGCAGTTCGTGCGGCGTCACAGCGACTTCACACGGCAGGCGTCCAATAGAAGCGGAGGGGCAGAGAGCAGCCGCAGGAAAGTCACGCCCACCTCATTGCCGGAGGACGCAGGTACGGTGTTGTTCGTCGCTCCTGAGGTGTCTCACATAACGATGTGTGCTTCCTCAGGAATGACCATCAACCTGCGCCCTGAACCAGCAACGACATTTGGGAAATGAACGACATGTCAACGATCAACGATTAGGTGAGTAATTTTGATCGTTAGCGGTCGCTCGTAGGTGTCACACGCAAAGATGTCGCTTACAAAGCTGGATGTGCGTCACGAATTCCATGACCCCAACGACATCTCATTAGCGATGTCGTTGCGTGGAAAGCCCCCTTTACTCTGGCAAAGTAAATTTCTGTTTTAGTTTTTGAAAGGAAACAAGATCATACCCCTCAAAAAAATCTAAACTGTTCCAATACCCCTATCAGGCCATGTTTTAGGAACCTGTAGCTCTGAAAATTCCTCTATTACCCAGATAAATAGATCTTTAATATTATCTAGCTTTAAGGAATGAGATTTTGGAGATTTTATGGCTAATTTTTTCCAGGTAGATATGGTGGCTGAAATAGATGGGTGGTTGGGGAGGGGAAGAAAATGATCTGTAATATAGTGTAGAATCAATCTACGGAGAGAAGAGTTTTTATAATAAGAAAGCTCCAGATCAACCCAAGCCGAAGTTGAATTATTAATGATCCAGTCCCGACTTTGTTTGACTAAGAAAGAATTGTAGTACGCTGTTATGTTGGGTACATCAAAACCCCCTCAAATTTTTCGTTTAGAAAAAAGAGTCTTCTGTAGTCTAGGCTTCCTATTATTCCAATTAAATCTGTTAAGGATGTTTTCAGTTTGGTTGAGATATTTGTAGGGTATAATCAAAGGAATTGCTCTAAAGACATATAAAAGTTTGGGGAGTGAGATCATTTTAAATGAGATGATTCTTCCCATCCATGAGAGATCTTTCTCTGTGAAATTTTTAAAGTAGTTTTCGAGTGTTTTGATGACTTCATCCATATTTAAGTCATTTAAACAATGTTCACTTTTGGCTAGGGTAATACAAAGATAAACAAAGGAAATATCAACCCATTCAAAAGAGGAGATTTTCTTGATGTCGATTCTGGAGAAATTATCAAGGAAAAAAGGGAGTATCTTAGATTTGGTCAGTTTTAAGCGGGCTTTACATGCTACGACATCGCTAATGCGGAGTCGTTGGGGTCACGGAATTCGTGACGCACATCCGGCCGCATTAGCGATGCCGTTGCGTGTGACATCGATAAGCAATTTTGCATCGTTGCAAAAACGTGCAAAATCGCTAATCGGCGACACGGGGGTTCATTCTCAAATCTCGTTACTACAGCAGTAACGAGGTTGTTCCTCGTTCCTGCGGCAGCACACATCGCTGCGTGTGACGCCGCAGGAACGAGGAAGCTCCCCTTACCTGCCTCCCGGCCGCTATGCGGAAGGAAGGAGGTGGGCGGGATGTTACGTCCCGCTCATCTCCGCCCCTCCGCTGCTATTGGGCGGCGGTTCAGTGACGTTTCAGTGACGTCGCTGTGACGCCGCACGGACCGCCCCCTTAGAAAGGAGGCGGTTCGCCGGTCACAGCGACGTCGCCGGACAGGTAAGTATGTGTGACGGCTCTGGGCGATGTTGTGCGGCACGGGCAGCGATATGCCCGTGTCGCGCAACAGATGGGGGCGGGTACCCACACTAGTGATATCGGGACCGATATCGCAGTGTGTAAAGTAGCCTTTAGTTTGAAGTGGGAAACATCTGCAAAATATTTCAGCTCTCTTAGGGGCACTTTGCACACTGCGACATCGCAGGCCGATGCTGCGATGCCGAGTGCGATAGTGCCCGCCCCCGTCGCAGCAGCGATATGTGGTGATAGCTGGCGTAGCGAAAGTTATCGCTACGCCAGCTTCACACACACACTCACCTGCCGTGCGACGTCCCTGTGGCCGGCGACCCGCCTCCTTGTTAAGGGGGCGGGTCGTGCGGCGTCACTGCGACGTCACACGGCAGGCGGCCAATCAGAGCGGAGGGGCGGAGATGAGCAGGATGTAATCATCCTGCCCACCTCCTTCCTTCCGCATATCCTACGGAAGCCGCAGTGAGCCCGGTAGGAGACGTTCCTCGCTCCTGCGACTTCACACACAGCGATGTGTGCTGCCGCAGGAGCGAGGAACAACATCGGACCGTCGCGTCAGCGTAATCATGGATTACGCCGACGCTGCACCGATGATACGATTACGACGCTTTTGCGCTCGTTAATCGTATCATCCAGCCTTTACACACTGCGATGTCGCATGCGATGCCGGAAGTGCGTCATTTTCAATTTGACCCCACCGACATCGCACCTGCGATGTCGCAGTGTGCAAAGTGCCCCTTAGTGTTTCCTCAACAGAGCTGAAGGGATCTGATAGAGAAAGCAGGGTGTCATTGGCGAAAAATCCGACTTTATAATTTCTTTTTTCAGTACAAATTCCTTTTATTTTAACATTACTATGAAGGCATTCCGCCAAGGGCTCCATAATAATTGCAAATAGTAGAGGAGATAAAGGACACCCCTGATGAGTATCATTAGTAATAGGAATGGGTTTTGATAGATGGTTATTTGAGCAGATCTTCGCTGAAGGAGATTAATAAAGGGGGTGTTACACGCAGTGATATCGCTAGCAAGATCAGCGGTGAAAGCACCCGCCCCCGTCGTTTGTGCTTCACGGGCAAATCGCTGCCCGTGGCACACTATCGTTCGGAGCCGTCACACGGACTTGCCTGCCTAACAACTTCGCTGTTGCCGGCGAACCGCCTCCTTTCTAAGGGGGCGGTCCATGCGGCGTCACTAAGCGGCCGCCCAATAGAAGCAGAAGGGGCGGAGATGAGTGGGACGTAACATCCCGCCCACCTCCTTCCTTCCTCATTGCCGGCGGCCGAAGGTAAGCTGCAGTTCGTTGTTCCCGAGGTGTCACACATAGCGATGTGTGCTGCCTCAGGAATGACGAACAACCTGCATGCTCAACAATCAACGTTTTCGTAAAAAGGAACGACGTGTCAACGATGGACGATAAGGTGAGTATTTGGCATCGCTAACGATCGTTCCTTGATGTCACACGCAACGACTTCGCTAACGATGCTGGATGTGCGTCACGGAATCCGTGACCCCGGCGATATATCGTTAGAAATGTCGCTGCGTGTGACTGGGCCTTAAAGGGGCATAATTGTATGAATGAATTGGTCATCGAATCCGAATTTAGATAAAGTGGCTTTAAGAAAGTTCCAATATAGGCTATGTGCGCACGTTGCGTAAAAACATGCAGTTACGCTGCGCTTTGTAGCGCAGCGTAACTGCATGCGTCCTGCGGCCCCTGCACAGTCTATGGAGATTGTGCAGGGGCCGTGCGCACGTGGCGTCTAAGAGCGCAGCGCTTCGGCTACTGCCGAAGCGCTGCGCAAAAAGAAGTGACATGTCACTTCTTTCCTGCGCTTTGCCGGCAGCTCCTGCTCTGTCTATGGGAGGAGCTGCAGGCAGAGCGCATGGAATCGGCGCTCACTACGGACATTTCTGCAGCGATCTAAAGCGCACATGTGCTCTTCAGATCGCTGCAGAAATATCTGCAGGGCTTGTACGCAACGTGCGCACATAGCCTTACTCTATCAAAAGCTTTCTCTGCGTCTAGAGAAATCAGTATGGAAGGGGTCATTGATTTATTTATAAGGTTAATAAGATTAATTGCCCTGCGAGTTCCATCTGTCCTTTGTCTCTTTTGGATAAAACCCAGTTGATCATTGTGTATAATTTTAGGCAATATTTTTTGAAGTCTATCTGTTGAGGACAGCATGAGTCAGAATCAGATGGGCTGATCCAGCTTTTCCCAACCACAGCTACTTCCATGAAGCTTGAGGGAAAACCCATCTGGAGACAACAGCCGCTGTAAAGAGTCATCAAACCAGCAGAATGAGGGTCACAACACACATAGTGCTGGATTATCTTACATAGAACCTTATGGAGAATTTCTAGATTGGGGGTGATACATGGGAAATAACCATGATAAGGGAACAATGGATACAGGAACATTACACAAATAAGGGCTCATGGTGGGAAAAACATTATCTGACCTGAACCAACCAATTAGTTTAAAGATTTGTGACTTTTTAAGGATAACACACACCTGTACTTAACTGGTATTGTCTATGTCACATGATATTTTTGGGAGTTCATGTGATAAGTCACATGACACACACCTTTGTGCACATCTGCAGATGAAAAGAGACAGAAACAGAAGGACGCCACCCTAATTTTTTTTTCCCTCACTATAACACTATACTTAACAATAGAAGATGCTATGTAGTAAAGGACAGTGCTGTACATAACAGGGGAAGACCCTATATACTAAAGGACCGTGCTATACATAAAACAAACGAGTATTACTCCCATCATCTCTCTGCTGACATCTCATCTGATTACAGGCATTTTCTTCGTTTTTGTTTCTCTATCTTGTCAAATTTTCCTGTAGACATCCTAAAACCGTGACTCTGTTATGACTCAGTTACGTCAGAAATTGGCGCACTGTTCACCGTGCCCCTGAAAATTAAATGGTCACAAATATGTATGGTTCCTGATTAAACAAAAATCCCCCTCACTGTGCAGCTGAATACAGACATACATGTATAATTAATTATATATATATATATATATATATATATATATATATATATATATATATATATATATATATATATATATATATAATATAGATGTATGTATATATATATATATATATATATATATATATATATATATATATATATATATATATATATATATAATATGTGTGTGTGTGTGTGTATATATATATATATATATATATATATATATATATATAGATGTATGTATATATGCATATATATATATATAGATGTGTGTATATATATATATATATATATATATATATATATATATATATATATATATATATATATATATATATAAATATAGATATATATATATATATATATATATATATATATATATTTATATAAAGTGATAAGCTACCACTGTGCCCCCCACTAACTGTAATTAGCCTCTTTCCTCTAGTTCCGTAGAAATATTACTTAGCCACTGTACTTTTTTTTTTTTTCTCTCAATTCATTACCAGCCATTCCTATTTCCTCAACCACCACTGTGCTTCTTGTACTCCCTCAATTCATTATAATTACACGCCCTCCATTTAATTAATTGTAAGTACATTTTCTCCCCCCCAGTTCATTGTAACACATGTCCTCTTAATGTATTATCATGTCTTTTCTCCCACCCCCAAGCTCAAGAATTATAATATAGCGTCCTCTCTTTCAAACCCCACCCAAACTACAAATCTTTCAGCAAAAAAAAAAAAAAAAGACTTATAGTCCCTGCAATCTAATACTTATACCCCTGCAATCTGTCTTTGTTGTTGCTAAATATAAAATCATTACATCAGAAGTGGGAAATGATTATAAGGCTATGTTCACACAGGGCGTTTTTGCTGCGTTTTTTAGCTGCAGATTTTCCTTGGTTTTATGCAAATCCATGCTAATAAATAGTAGAGATGAGCGCTGTTCAAGGTTCACCAATTTCATGTTCGAGTGATTTTGGGGGGTGTTCGAGTCGTTCGACGAACTCGAACGATTTGGCAAAAGTTCGGTCGTTCGAGTTACGCTTGAGAACGGTTCGATCAACAAAAAGCGTAGCTAGTTACTAGCTGGCTTCTCACTGTAATAGTGTGAGTTACTGTGAATAATGATATCAAAATTCAGCGTATAGTGTGCGGGGGGGACGGGGTTTAGATCAGTGCTGCTGAGTGCTGAAAGAATGCCGATCGCCATTTTTTTTTCTTTCTTTGTTACTGCGCGTACAGTGGGGCGGGCCAGGCTGTCAGCAAATCACAGACACACACACACAGCAAAGTGGATTTTTGCCAGACAAGCAAGGGCATGCGTCATAGGCATATCCTTGCCCTATAAGACCAGGCCATTTTCCCCGTCGCCGCCATTATCTCTGTGCGGGTGGGTGAAAGTCACCGCTCCAGCTCCTGCTGCTGTGTACTCTATAGACATACAGTGCAATCTACACAGCGCTTTAGGGATTAGGGACTACGTGTAATTTCAGCCCTTTTCAGGGCTACATTACAGCCGTTCATAGGCATGTTGCTAGGCAGGTCCGTGCCAACGCTGTGCAGGGCTTTAGATAACAGCGTCTGGCTACATCAGCTCAGGCAATTCCTTGCTGCTTTTTTTCATTGGCAGGGATACAAACTGAGGCTTCCTTTGCTGTCCTGCTACATACACCACCTCTGCATTCTACACAACTGTCCATTTTGCTACGCAATTTTTATAGCAAACAGTGCTGACACTTCGTGGCATACTAAAAGTGTCTGGGATACTAACTTAGTGTTCCTCTGGTGCCAAGCAAGGTACACCACATGTGCATTCTACACTCCTCTCCATTTCTGCTACGCAATTTTAATTTCCAAAAGTGCTGACACTTTTAAGGGCATAGTGAAATTGTCAGGGATACTACCTTAAGGTGGCTTTACACACTACGAGATCGCTAAAGCGATCTCGTTGGGGTCACGGAATTTGTGACGCACATCTGGCTGCTTTAGCGATATCGTTGTGTGTGACACCTATGAGCGATTTTGAATCGTCGTAAAAACGTTCAAAATCGCTCATCGGTGACATGCCCCCCTCTTCCCAAATATCATTGCTGCTGCAGTAACGATGTTGTTTGTCGTTCCTGCGGCAGCACACATTGCTAGCGTGTGTGTGTGTGTGAACACGACTAAGGGGTGCTTCACACATAGCGAGATCGCTACCGAAATCGCTGCTACGTCACGGTTTTGGTGACGCAACAGTGACCTTATTAGCGATCTCGCTGTGTGTGACACTGAGCAGCGATCTGGCCCCTGCTGTGAGATCGCTGCTCGTTACACACAGCCCTGGTTCGTTTTCTTCAAAGGCGCTCTCCCGCTGTGACGCACACATCGCTGTGTGTGACAGCGAGAGAGCGACAAAATGAAGCGAGCAGGGAGCAGGAGCCAGCATCTGGCAGCTACGGTAAGCTGTAACCAAGATAAACATCGGGTAACCAAGGGAAGCCCTTTCCCTGGTTACCCGATATTTACCTTCATTACCAGCCTCCGCCGCTCTCGCTGCCAGTGCCGGCTCCCTGCTCTCTGCACATGTAGCTGCAGTACACATCAGGTAATTAACCCGATGTGTACTGTAGCTAGGAGTGCAGGGAGCCAGCGCTAAGCAGTGCGCGCGGCTCCCTGCTCTCTGCACATGTAGCTGCAGTACACATCGGGTTAATTAACCCGATGTGTACTGTAGCTAGGAGAGCAAGGAGCCAGCGCTAAGTAGTGTGCGCGGCTCCCTGCTCTCTGCACATGTAGCTGCAGTGCACATCGGGTTAATTAACCCGATGTGTACTGTAGCTAGGAGAGCAAGGAGCCAGTGCTAAGCAGTGTGCGCGGCTCCCTACTCTCTGCACATGTAGCGACGTTATGATCGCTGCTGCGTTGCTGTGTTTGACAGCTAAGCAGCGATCATAACAGCGACTTACAAGGTCGCTGTTACGTCACAGAAAATGGTGACGTAACAGCGATGTCGCTGTCGCTATGTGTGAACCCAGTCTTACCAGTGTCGCATCACAAGAGCTTACAACTTATCTACCTAAACATAGACAAAACCCTTAACCCCGCCTGAATATCCTTGTTAGCTGAAGCCTCACAGATAAGGCAGATGATAACAGTGTGAAGACAAACCACACAGCTCAGCAACAGTCCTGGAAATCTTGTAAAGCAACAGTCCATGCAAACATGTGTCACTGTCACTCTGATATTAACTGTAACTGACAAATTGACAGAGCAGAGGCATTAAGTCTTATTGTCTATATATTCGGTCGAAGTAGAACAGATATGTGCTTTGCTAAGAAAAGAAAGTGTTGCGTGCATGCATTACTGTCTGGTCCCAGCCTACCGTACCCGGGTACTGTGGTGTGCAGTTGCCATCAATACAGAGTTTACGATCCTCTCCCGGTAAACAGTATGGACACCACCGGACGAATGTCGATCTCCGGCACAGGATGCTGCTCACAGGCGTTACGGTCCTCCTCACCAAACTCCAAGACGAGTTCCCTCACAATTCAAAGTGTTTCCGCGGTGGCTCCTTGCTGTAACGCACACCTTTAGCTTTTCCTTCACTTTACAGACAGCACCTCCTCCGCTCTCCAAGTCCACAGCCGAAGACCGTTTTGCTATTGCTATAGTGACCAAACTCTCAAAGGCAGATGGAAAAAAAACAGCAGCCCCTTGTGGGTAGTCTGCAACAATGCATGCAATGAACGGCAAATAAGCATGTTGCATTCACAGTGGATAAAGCTCATCAATACACCCTCACGCTATCACTTCATATCCATGTGATAGTTCATGGACGAAGTACTCAAAGTAGTGGGTTTTTGGCTTCTACTTACAGATTGGTGAGTTGTGGCTGAGGATTCAGTTGTTGACGTGCTTCCAGTACTTTGTCTCTGTCCAGGAAGATGCAACCTAACCTCATCGTCAGTAGCATCCTCCTCTGCTGACCTCATCGGCTGGGTGACTTTAGTTTGACAGTAAGTGTGGTCTCCAACCTCATCATCACCCTGTGTGTTTTCACTCCCCTTGTCCTGACTCCTCCGAGCCAACCTCTTCCTGCCCTGACCGAATAGTAAAGTTGTCGTTCCAATCAGGTAACTGAGTCTCCTCAGCATGTTCCCCATTGTCTCCACCAGGAGGATTTACAGTTTGGGAATGAGGGTGTACATTATGCTCAGCACCTTCTTCATCGGGGCCTGGATCCAACTCACAAAGCTTCTGGGCATCAGTGCAGATAATTTCCTTGTCTGGACTCACTGCAGCTTTGTAGCAGACCTCTGTTTCCCAGGCTAAAGTGTGACTGAACAGCTCTGCAAACTCAACCATCTCTGTTACCCCATACTCAGCAGGGCTGGCGGAAACTTGTGAGCTGTTAGGAAGCAAGTGCAATTGGGTTGATACCACAGAGGAATGGAGTATTTGGGATATTGCAATTGAGGTGGAGGAGAGGCCACTTGATGGAGCACTTGAGATCCATTGAAGCACCTGCTCTTTTCGTGCCTCATCTACATTTGGTAGCGATGGTCGTGTCCCTGAACAAAGGGATCATATCAGATTATCCACGGGAAGAAGTACACCTCTTATTTTGGCTGGTAGTTTGTGTTACGAATCGGTGCTGCCATAGACGCAAGCAGCCTGCTGCGGTTCCAGTTGCGCCCAGGCGTCAGCTGCCATTTTTGGCCGCGCCTCGGCTCGCCCAGCTGGCTGCTTCCTCCTCCACGTCTAAGTGTGGAGAGACGGCTAGTGCGCATGCGTGTGCCGATTTACCCCAGACACAACCTAAGTACAGTGTTTCGCCTAGTTAGCATGCTCAGCATGACTGTGCCATTCCCGAGGCTAAGTCCTCAGGACTTAGCAAGTTAGAGCCAAGTTAGTGCTACTGAGCATGCTCCCACACTTCGTGAGAAAAGCCTCTTTGCACAGGTGCTTGGACTCCGTGCCGTGTGTAAGTCCTGTGTTGGGCCTACAGAGCATGAAGAAGTCTGTTTTCTGAGACTTTTTTCAGGCAAATGAGCATGCTCAGGCACTTAGTGAATCAGAGGCTAGGTCCATTAAGGAACTCACTGGCCATGTCCGTGAGGTGTCAGTCCATGATAGTCCAGATGGCATCAGGTGTCCTGATGATGTGGCCACTCCGGACTGGCTCGCAGAGGCCCGCACCTATGATTTGGCACTTCATCATTGTTCATCAGACGATGACTGGTGAGGTGTTTGGGGCGTGGCTGCCATGAGGTCATCATTGAAGTGGCGGTTACGGATAGGCCACTGGTTATGTCACTGATGACGTGGCACTCGGCTTTAGGCTCATGGAGGGGCATTGTGGTCCACCCTGGTTTGGGGCGGACCCAGGTTATAAAAGGGGCTGTAGACAACAAGGAGGTGCGCAGTCTTCTATTATGCTCAGACAGCGCACACCTCCATGTGTTGAACCCATTGTGGCTTTAGGACAGAGGTAGGCAGGGATAGGGGGTCAGTGCAGGACGCCACCCTACTTGGTAACGCAGAACGGTTACTACCAGCTCCTGTCCTAACAGTCCAGCTAGTGCAGCACAGTGGCATTAACTGGGCTGCTGCAACGCCTGCTGTCCACAGGTGTGGCCCCTACGCATACAGACAGCGTACCCAATGGCCCCTGTGTTGTTAACAGGGAGTTCCTGGGCTGGGTGTGTGTGTGGACCCTGTGACGCTAACAGGGTTCCCAGTCTCCAGATCCGAGTGTCGTCTAACTCTCTTCAGGCTACTATTTTTTTCAGAGCCACCCAGCTCTGTATCCTCCGCCTAACCTTCGGGTTGCCAGCATCTCCTTTTCCATTTAGGAGCACGGTGGTCCCCGACTGGCGATTGGGATATATACCACCTTATCCAAATCTGCCAGTCCCCCCGTAACAGATGGTGTTTCATCAGCAGATGTTACTGTTGCTTAACCACCAAACCCACGGACACAAACTTTTTTTCCCCTTTCCAACACACCTGATCCCCTTTCCACCAGCATCTGGCTGTTTTCCACTCATTTTGTAGATGACAAGATTTGCAAATCTCCAGGGACACCCTACTCAACGCCGTCTCAGCACAGCAGCCAGCCCTCGGTCCCTCAGATGTGGACAAGTAAAAGACCATTTCCTCCTAGCCATGACAAAGCGTTGAGATTCACTCTGTGCAGCACTGGTGTTTAGTGGAAAAGCCGATCTAAGATTGTGTACCAGCTTTTGATGATACTCATGCATACGTGCGTCCCTTTCTATGGCAGGACTTATTTTGCCAAATTTTGTCTTGTATCGGGGATCTAACAGTGTGGCAACCCAGTAGTCAGCATTACTTTGAATTCGGACAATAAGGGGGTCATGTTGTAGGTAGTGCAGCAAGAAGGCGCTCATGTGTCTTGCGCATCCAGGAGGACCAAGTCCTTGCTGTGTTTGTGGCGGAGAGGTGAGAATCATGCTTCCTTCCTCTGCCCTCTTCCCCCAACCTCGCACAACAGAAATGTGATCAAGCTCTCCCTCATCTACTGAGTTTTCCATGCCCATCGCCAGTTCGTCCTCCATTTCTTCCTGGGCTCCTGCACCTTCCTCAACAGTTTGGCTGATACTATGCACCCTTGTTAATCCCTCTCCCTCACCGACCCATGCCTGCTGCCTTGGTGCTGCTGAACGTGCGGACCTTGTAGATCTTGTTATCCCTTCTGCATATGACTCCTCATGTACTACCTCCCCTTCCTCTTGTCCCACCACCTGACTCTGAATAATGTTTAGAGTGTGCTCGAGCATGTAGATGACCGGAATTGTCATAATGATAATGGCATAGTCAGCGTTAAACATCTTAGTCGCCATTTGTAAACTGTGAAGAGGGTGCATAGGTCTTTGATCTGAGACCACTCCAGCAGCATGATCTGCCCTACCTCTGGATCTCGTTAGATCCAGGCAGATCCAGGCTATACGTCATAACGTATTGCAGCACGGCTCGCCGGTGCTGCCACAGACGCTGCAACCTGTGCAGATTCAAATTCCTGCGTGTCTGCACATCACATTTCAAGCGGTGAACCGGCAGACCGAAAGACTTCTGGAGTGATGCAAGTTGTTCAGCTGCAGGGTGTGAACGGTGGAAGTGAGCACATAGCGAGCATACCCTCTGCAAAATGCCATGTAGGCCGGGATAGTGATTTAAAAATTGCTTAAAAACTTCTGGTTCCTGTTCCGCCCAGTTCTGTTTTGCGATTTGGTGTGCTGACTACCGCTTGTTTCCTGACTACGTCTCCTGCCTGCTGTTTATGTACCTCGTTGCCCGATCCGCATTTGACCTCTGCTTGTTTTCTGATTAAGTCCTCGCCATCCGATTCTGTTCATGTTCCTCAATTCATGGTTTGACCCTGCTTGACTACTACTCTCTCGGACTGCAGCCTTCCACAGGTATTGATCACCTTTCGGCCCTGTGTAATTCCAAATCCCTGTATAGGGGTTAAAGGGTTTCAGGGTTCTAGGGCTGCAGCTTGTTGAGTGGCTTCCCTCTAGCTTATCCTTTACAGCCCATCTGAGTGTGTGGATCCAGGCAGGCGTTACACCGTGCCCTCTGCAGAAGGCCATCTAGGCCGGGATAGTGGTTTAAAACTTGCTGGACAACCAGGTTGAACACGTGAGCCATACAAGGCATGTGTGTCACATTGTCACGGCGAAGGGCCGCACCCAGGTTTTCATCATTGTCGCACACGGCCTTCACTGGCTGCTGGTTAAGTGGAGACAACCATTGATGAAACTCGGTCTCCAGAGCTAACCGTCCACAACTCCTCAGCGGTGTGACTCACATTTCCCATATATTTCAAAGTAAGGATTTGACCACCTGATGGCGATGAGCTCTGCTGCCAGCATAGTAAGGAGGTGTGCGGGATTCCTTGTGCACAGTTACAACGCGGGTGGCCTTACCAGACAGGTTTTGAGCGGAGGTTGAGGACCTAGATGAGGTTGAGGAGGCAGAAGCAGTGGAGGAACTTCTACATACAGAGATAGGATTGACACACAACTCGTGGGGATGGAAAGACTTGTACAGCAGACCCTTCTCCATCTCTCACCATAGTTATCCAGTGCCCAGTCAGTGACATGTAATGCCCCTGTCCATGCTTACTGGTCCAAGTATCTGTGGTGAAATGCACCCGGTCACACAGAGTTTCTCAAGGAAGCGGTGATGTTGTGTGCGACATGCTGGTGTAGCGCGAGCACGCCTTTCTTGGAGAAGGAGTGGCGACTGGGCATCGGCTCTTGGGGCACTGCGATGGGCATAAGGTCTCAAAAATCCTCTGTGTCAAAAGGGTGGAAAGGCAGCATTTCTGTAACCAACAGTTTGCAGATGCTGAAAGTCAACCTCTTAGGCATGTCATGCCCTTCTAAAATCATGTAAAACACAGCAAGGCGACTCCAACCACAGTCTCCCTCTTTTCTAAAAATTGGGCCACACACACCACTTCACTGGCATCAGTTGTCCCCCAGTTGCAAACTTAAAAAGTTGATTTGCATGAAGCACTATCAAAAATTCACCAGCCTTTCGTCTCCCCTGGATGATACAGGGGTAGAAAAGTCCTCTCTGATCCATGACTTCCTCATCTTGGTTCTTTTTTCAAAAAAAGGGAACTCCTACCACAGTCTCCCTGTTTTCCAAAAATTGGGCCACACACACATCACTTCACTAGCATCAGTTGTCCCCCAGTTGCAAACTTAAAAAGTTGATTTGCATGAAGCACTATCAATCTATTGTTAGTCTGTCTACATTGTCACTGGACAGACGCGTGCGCTTATCTGTCAGCACACACCCAGCAGCAGTGAAGACACGTTCCGAGAGAATGCTGGCTGCGGGACACGACAAGATCCCCAAGGCTTACGTGGCGAGCTCAGGCAATTTATCCAGATTGGAAGCCCAAAATGAGCAAGGCTCAAGTTGCACAGTAATGGCATCGATGTTCACTTACAGATACTCCGATATCTGTGTCTCCTCCTCTTTTTCCTCGTCCAGCTGTTTTGTTTTCGCATGAGTATATATCCTTGTCACTTTCCCATGTGTTTGTGGTGTCTTGGGAGTTGTTTGTCACCTTTTGGACACCTTTGAAGGTGTTTTCTATGTGTTTTTATGTGTTTGCCTGCCATTGTTTTCAATGGGGTTCGAGTGGTTTTTCGAATAGAGCCTCCATTCGACGAACCGAACTCGAACTCTAGGGGGGTGGCTCATCTCTAATACCTGCTTTTTACAGTCCTAGCAAAGTTTAAGATTTCCTGAATCTCATGCACACACAGACAAACACATCAGGGATTTTTTACCTGACTGTTTTGGCAAATACCTGTGTTTTTGGTCAGATTTTTAAAGAATGAACATGTCCATTCTTTGCTGCAGATTTGCTGGGTTTTTCCATTGATATAACCCATTTTGTAAAAAAAAAAAAGCAGCAAATCCTCACCAAATCTGCAGCAAAAACGCCACTAAAAAACGCATAAAAAATGCACCAAAAACGCAGATGACTCAAAGGAGATTTCCTGCCACAAGATCAGGTTTAGGTTAGGAAAAAAATTATCAAAAAGCCCTGTGTAAACATAGCCTAAGGGAGGATTGTAAATTAATGCGTAAACTTAGTATTTTACTCTTCCACATGTTGGCCTGAAGTACCTTCACTCCTTAACCTCACATACCAGAGCTTACTGCTACCAAAACCCGACCCACCTATTAGGTATTCTGCAGCAACTATTAATCAAGTAACAGTGGATTTTACAAATTTTACTTGCCGATATTTCAGAAAGTTTACATTTGATGTCACAACTAAAGGTATGTATAGAATCAGCATGATGGCACCAGTATAGCACTGGCTTTAGTTTATAATGGAAAATTCTGGTGGTTGGTCCTCTTTAAAATCAATGCTCTTCCAATGTTACTAGGTACAGGAAACCATTTTCCTACTAAATATAAATGTTTTTAAAAGTTCATTTTTTTTAAATTTTGGTAAGCTGAAAAGTGGAAAATAATAATAAAAAAAAAGTATATAAACATTTAGTAGAAAAATGATAAAATAAGAGAGTAGTTTTGACTCTGTAGAACTGCTGGTCGTGTGAGATAGGAGGGCTGTGATGGTGTCAAACGTGCCTTACTGTACTGTTCTAGTGGCGGCATAAATTAAAATAAAAAAATCAAGTTTCATGCCTGCTCATTGCTCATACAATTGCGTGACGAGGTGTGGCCATGCCCTATGTTCTCCGACTACAATGAAGCAGCCCCTCCTTTAACCTTGACATTCTGCTATTAATAATTAACCCCTTCACCCCCGGCCACTAAAACACCCTAATGACCGGGCCATTTTTTGCAATTCTGACCAGTGTCACTTTGACAGGTTATAACTCTGGAACGCTTCAACGGATCCTGGCGATTCTGAGATTGTTTTTTCGTGACATATTGTGCTTCATGTCAGTGGTAAATTTAGGCCGATATTTTTTGCGTTTATTTGTGAAAATTTAGGAAATTTGGCGAAAATTTTGAAAATTTCGCAATTTTCAAACTTTGAAAATTTATGCCCATAAATCTGTGAGATATGTCACACAAAATAGTTACTAAATAACATTTCCCACTTGTGTACTTTACATCAGCGCAATTTTCGAAACAAATTTTTTTTCCGTTAGGAAGTTAGAAGGGGTCAAAGGTCATCAGCAAATTCTCATTTTTCCAACAAAATTTACAAAATAATTTTTTTAGGGACCACATTACATTTGAGGTGACTTTGAGAGGCCTAGGTGACAGAAAATACCCAAAAGTGACCCCATTCTAAAAACTACACCCCTCACACTGCTCAAAACCACATCCAATAAGTTTATTAACCCTTTAGGTGCTTCACAGGAACCAAAGCAATGTGGAAGGAAAAAATGAAAATTTTACTTTTTAACACAAAAATGTTACTTTAGCCATAAAATTTTCATTTTTACAAGGGAGAAAAGAGAAAGTACACAATACAATTTATTGTGCATGTTCTCCTGAGTACGCTGATACCCCATATGTGGTAAAAATCAATTGTTTGGGCGCACGGCAGAGCTCGGAAGGGAAGGAGCGCCATTTGAATTTTTGAACGCAAAATTAGCTGCACTCATTAGCAGACGCCATGTCGGGTTTGAAGACCCCCTGAGGTGCCTAACCAATGGAGCTCCCCCACAAGTGACCCCATTTTGGAAACTAGAGCCCTCAAATAATTTTTCTAGATGTTTGGTGAGCACTTTGAACCCCTGGGGGCTTCACATAAGTTTATAGCGTTGAGCCGTGAAAAGAAAAAAAATTTTTTTTACCACAAAACGGTTGCTTCAACTAGGTAGCTTTTTTTTTCACAAGGGTAACAGGAAAAAATGCACCATAAAATGTATTGTGCATTTTCTCCTGAGTACGCAGATACCTCATATGTGGTGGAAATCAAATGTTTGGACACACAGCAGTGCTCGGAAGGCAAGGAGCGCCATTTGAATTTTTGAGTGCAAAATTAGCTGCACCTGTTAGCGGACGCCATGTCGGGTTTGAAGACCCCCTGAGGTGCCTAAACAATGGAGCTCCCCCACAAGTGACCCCATTTTGGAAACTAGAGCCCTCAAATAATTGTTCTAGATGTTTGATGAGCACTTTGAACACCTGGGGGCTTCACAGAAGTTTATAGCGTTGAGCCGTGAAAAGAAAAAAAATTTTTTTTACAACAAAACGGTTGCTTCAACTAGGTAGCTTTTTTTTTCACAAGGGTAACAGGAAAAAATGCACCATAAAATGTATTGTGCATTTTCTCCTGAATACGCAGATACCTCATATGTGGTGGAAATCAAATCTTTGGACACACGGCAGTGCTCGGAAGGCAAGGAGCGCCATTTGAATTTTTGAATGCAAAATTAGCTGCACTCATTAGCGGACGCCATGTGGGGTATGAAGACCCCCTGAGGTGCCTAAACAATGGAGCTCCCCCACAAGTCACCCCATTTTGGAAACTAGAGCCCTCAAATAATTTTTCTAGATGTTTGGTGAGCACTTTGAACACTTGGGGGCTTCACAGAAGTTTATAGCGTTGAGCCGTGAAAAGAAAAAAAATTTTTTTTACCACAAAACGGTTGCTTCAACTAGGTAGCTTTTTTTTTCACAAGGCTATCAGGAAAAAATGCACCATAAAATGTATTGTGCATTTTCTCCTGAGTACGCAGATACCTCATATGTGGTGGAAAGTAATTGTTTGGGCGCATGGCGGGGCTCAGAAGAGAAGGAGCGCCATTTGACAGCAAAATTGGTTGGAATCATTAGCGGACGCCATGTCACGTTTGGAGACCCCCTATGGTGCCTAAACAGTGGAGCTCCCCCACAAGTGACACCATTTTGGAAACTAGAGCCCTCAAATAATTTTTCTAGATGTTTGATGTGCACTTTGAACACCTGGGGGCTTCACAGAAGTTTATAGCGTTGAGCCGTGAAAAGAAAAATTTTTTTTTTTACCACAAAACAGTTGCTTCAACTAGGTAGCTTTTTTTTTCACAAGGGTAACAGGAAAAAATGCACCATAAAATGTATTGTGCAATTTCTCCTGAGTACGCAGATACCTCATATGTGGTGGAAAGTAATTGTTTGGGCGCATGGCGGGGCTCAGAAGAGAAGGAGCGCCATTTGACAGCAAAATTGGTTTGAATCATTAGCGGACGCCATGTCACGTTTGGAGACCCCCTATGGTGCCTAAACAGTGGAGCTCCCCCACAAGTGACACCATTTTGGAAACTAGAGCCCTCAAATAATTTTTCTAGATGTTTGATGTGCACTTTGAACACCTGGGGGCTTCACAGAAGTTTATAGCGTTGAGCCGTGAAAAGAAATTTTTTTTTTTTTACCACAAAACGGTTGCTTCAACTAGGTAGCTTTTTTTTTCACAAGGGTAACAGGAAAAAATGCACCATAAAATGTATTGTGCATTTTCTCCTGAGTACGCAGATACCTCATATGTGGTGGAAATAAATTGTTTGAGCGCATGGCGGGGCTCAGAAGAGAAGGAGCGCCATTTGACTTTTCAAACGCACAGACGCAGTGCACTGATCGGCCGCTGCAGGACGCACGGTCGGATGCGATAAAAAAAAGCGTCGGGGATACGTAAAAAAAAAAAAAGTCACGCCAAAAATTGACCATGGATGCAGATCCGTTATGTGCATCCCTGATCAGCGCTTGGTGGGACGCACGGACGGATGCGATACAAAAAGCGTCGCAAATATGGAAAAAAGTCACGCCAAAAATTGACCATGGATGCCGATCCGTTATGTGCATCCCTGATCAGCGCTTGGCGGGACGCACGGATGGATGTGATACAAAAAGCGTCGGGGATACGGAAAAAAAAAAGTCACGCCAAAAATTGAGCAGGGATGCCGATCCGTTATCTGCATCCCTGATCAGCGCTTGGCGGGACGCACAGACGGATGCGATACAAAAAGCGTCGGGGATACGGAAAAAAAAGTCACGCCAAAAATTGAGCAGGGATGCCGATCCGTTATCTGCATCCCTGTTCAGCGCTTGGCGGGACGCACGGACGGATGCGATACAAAAAGCGTCGGGGATACGGAAAAAAAAAAAAAAGTCACGCCAAAAATTGAGCAGGGATGCCGATCCGTTATCTGCATCCCTGATCAGCGCTTGGCGGGACGCACGGACAGATGAGGTGTAAAAATGGACAGGGGATACGGAAAAAAAAAAAAAAGTTATACTCACAGTACCCAGAGGACTAGCAGGAGGATCACTGACCAGAAGAGCTGCAGAGGAACAGATGGCAGAGAGATGGACAGCTTTCCAGGAGCAGCAGGCAGATCAGCAGAATGCCCAGGAAGGACCCAGCGATGGACGCAGATGTGATCAGGCCGGTGAAGACAGGTAAGAGGACGTCGGGGGAGAGCAGAGGGGGAGAGGGGGGGGGAGTGAGAGCAGAGAGGGGGGGGGAAGCAGAGGGGGAGGGGGTAGAGCAGAGGGGGAGACCGGAGAGGGAGCTGCAGAACAGAGATGATGGGGGAGGCAGTCAGATCGCGGGGGGAGCAGATCGGGATGTCGGGGGGGGGGGGGGGGGTTGGGGGGAGCAGATCGCGGGGGGGGCACGGCAGGGGCTACCATGGCAGCGCGCAGGGGCACCACGGGAGCGCGCAGGGGCACCACGGGAGCGCGCACGGGCTGGCTGCAAAGTGAGCACAGTACTCACGTGCAGCAGCGGTGACAGCTAGGGCGGCGGCGGCGGCAGCAGCGGCGGTGGCGTGGTACCACAAGTACCAGCCACTGCACGCTGCAGACATGTTGGGGGAGGGCTCGCAGGCCAGCACAGGCCTGGGGAGGGCGGCCACCGGCAAATCACACCGCCCCACTGCACACTGATTGGAGCGATTGCGCGTCATAGCACGATCGCTCCAATCAGTGCTGCAGGGGCTGGGGGAGACATGTTTGAGGTCCACCTATGATATGCTGCAGCAGCTGCGGCATCTCATAGCTGGATCTCACAGGATCGCACTAATTCGGGCATTATTTTTGCCGAAATTAGTGCGATCGATGTGGTTGGCGGTTCAGATTTGAACAGCCAATCACATCGATCGTCGATAGGGGGTGGCGATGCCGCCCCCCCTAGGGTCAAGCAAAGGTCCCCTGCTGTAAGAAACAGCAGGGGACATCATTTGAAAGCCGTTGCTATGGCCACGGCAATCAAATGAAGTTTAGGCAGTAAAATTACGTCCCTGGTCGTTAAGTCACGTTAAAATAGGACGTAATTTTACTGCCCGCGGTCGTGAAGGGGTTAATATGAAGTTAACTTAAATACTGAGTCAGTATTTGGGTCTGGGGGCGCTCTGCGTTGTATAATATTTTTAGATGGATGGCACATCATTATTTTTCTTCCGAGGAGGAATTCTCGTTTTCATTGCCACTGCAGGGAGTGCCCCTTTCTTAGCGTTGCTTGCTAGGCTGGAATGGATACATCTATGCACGTACACCGAGCGTGCAGTCTGCTGTATCATGGCACTCTGATGTGCGGCGCTGCGTTACAATATGGAATGCAATCCTACTCATACTCATACACACAGCATGCTACGCACCTTGTTTATGGGTCTACTGTACTTAGGCATAGTGGGGAATGTGGGGACATAAAGATCTTTTGCCTTCTTAAGTTGGGGGTGTATAGTATTATCAAATACAAGAAGGGCATGCCAATTAGGATCTGTGCTATTTAAACATGGATGTTCACCAGCTGACTATGCTGGGCTTGTCTTCCATTCAAGATGTCTTCATTATCTGCCTCCTGAGGAACCTTGTCATGGGGAAACGCGTTTAGGCAATAGCATTATATCGATAAGTGACACTGGGTTTTTCTTATTTGCCCTCTTTGCCTACCCTGTGTACCATGATTTGTATAAACCCTGTCTACACAAACTTGTTTATCTGTAGGGCTTCATAGGGTTTCCTAGGTTCACCTGTTGATGAACGGGGGCTCCTATTATCCTATCTATTAGGGAGCCAACCTCCGTGGTAAGGCAGGCTTTTAATAGGAGCTACATTTATAGGGCGTTTTAGTTGTTTAGTGATTAGTCTGGTTTTATATAGGCACACATTTGTATCCGACATTGTGCCAGTTCGTATTTTTCAGACCATAAGATGTACTTTTTTTCCTCCAAATTTGGGAGGAAAGTGTGGGGTGCGTCTTATGGTCTGAATGTCAAAACGGGGGGTACCTGCGGGGTAGGGAACTGTGGGGAGTCAGTGGGATCACAGGAGGCAGGGAGGGTCGCTGTTGCAGGAAGCCGGCGGCTGGAGAAACCATGTGTGCCCGCTGCTTAAAGTCAGTGAATATTCATTAGCTGCTCCCCGCCCACCTCTCTCTGCAGTCAGTGACTAGAAGCGGGTGTGAGGAGCAGCAAATCAGTACCTGTTTAATGTAAACAGCGGACACACGCGGGATCTCCAGCCCCCGGCTTCCTGCAGCGGCTGGGGAGACTGTGTGTTCGTTGTTTAGGAGGCAGGAGCAGGGGGCCGCTGCAGTCATGTCTGGCCCGAAGGAAGTGCAGATCACTGCAGTGTCCGGGCCAGAGCACGGCATCCCATCACAGCACAGCCCACAGTCTCTGTGCTGAGTGCTCACATTACTTTTACTTTGCTCCTGCCTCTGCACTGGAAACAGTCTCCCGTAGCTGACAAGGACCGGCAGTGATGTAATGAAGAGGGGTGGGCCAGAGGAGTACAGTACAGCCCAGTGCCCCGCCTCTTCATTACACCACTGCAGGTCCTTGAGATATGGGAGACTGTTTCTAATGCCAGGACCAAACTGAAGCATGGTGAGCATCACATCTGTAAAAGTAAGGCAATAAATAATATAGAATAAAGACATTACTGTACACCTGGATGGGGTTGGATCATATATATATTTACACACACACACACACACACACACACTATATAACTCTGTATACACACACACACACACACACACTATATAACTCTGTATACACACACACAGTATATAACTCTATATATACACACATACACACACACACACACACACACAATATATAACTCTGCATATATACACACACACACTATATAACTCTGTATACACACACACACTATATAACTCTGTATACACACACACAGTATATAACTCTATATATACACACATACACACACACACACACACACACACACACAATATATAACTCTGCATATATACACACACACACACACACACACTATATAACTCTGTATACACACACACACACACACACAGTATATAACTCTATATATACACACACACACACTATATAACTCTGCATATATACACACACACACACACACACACAGTATATAACTGTATATACACACACACACAGTATATAACTCTATATACACACACACACAGTATATAACTGTATATATACACACACACAATATATAACTCTCTCTCTCTATATATATATATATATATATATATATATATATATATATATATATATATATATATATATATATATATATATATATATATATATACATATACACACCAGATTGGAGGATCACACATATAATGATTGGGAACATACATATTCCACGACGGGGGCCATATTTACCTGGAATGTACCCAGAATGGGGGATATGAGGACAGAGTTTGGGGATATTATTACCTCCATAACACTGCCAGCAGTAAAATAACAGTGTGTCATGACCACATTTTTTTACTTTAAATTTTTTTTTCTATTTTTTCCTCTTCTAAAACAAGGGTGCGTCTTATAGTCCGAAAAATACGGTATCTGCTCATAGGTCCTCTTTATATCAGATATCGCACCAATGTAAATTATGTTGCAGAAGTGTCTAATGTAATGTTATTTAGCAATATTCATTTAAAGTACAAAAATGTCTCTGTCTCTGGAATCTACTATATAATTATAAATGAATAATACATTATTTCAGATGCTCCTTAGTAGAGTTAATAATCCTATCTAACATTTAGACCCTGCACATTCAGACTAGTGTGGTTATTGCATGATGATAGATTTTGCACATTTTTTAAAGAAAGTTGTTTTTTTTTAAGCTACTACCTAACACTATGTAAAAAATGTTTTTTTTCTGTCTTGCCCTATCTATTGGTTAGCGTACTTTGCATAAAAATATGACGGAATTGGTAAATTTTCTCCAGCATGTCTGAACTTTGCCGTGCAAAGTATCAGCAGTATATTTCGTACCGGCATGTGACAGAAGTTTACAAATAAAGTGATAATTATCAATTGTGTTTTTTTTATGTTTTAGGTGGTACATGCCTTATCGATGTGAAACGTCTCATATTTTTTTTTTTTCATTTATCCAGACTTTGCTCACAGCCATATCGATGAGTGCCATTGCTACTAATGGAGTTGTGCCAGGTAAAAACAATCATGTATGAATAAAAGATTTACTTTTTGCAGTGTACAGTAGTCTTAACTATGAGCATTTTGTGTGTTGTCTTGACCATGATACAGTGTACGTGTGCATATGTATATACATATATGTTTAATATATGCGCAGTGGGGAAAATAAGTATTCGATACACTGCCGATTTTGTTAGTTTTCCCACCTACAAAGAATGTAGAGATCTGTAATTTTTATTGTAGGTACACTTCAACTGTAACAGATGTGATTCTTCCCACCCAAAAAAAAAACAAAAAACAAATCTGAAAATCTCATTGTATGATTTTTAAATAATTAATTTGAATTTTATTACAAGAAATAAGTATTTGTTCACCTATCAACCAGCAAAAGTTCTGGCTCTCACAGACCTGTTATTTTTTTTTTTTTAAGAAGTACTCCTACTCTACACTCATTACCATGTATTAATTGCACTTGTTTGAACTCGTTACTGTTTAAAAGACACCTGTCCACACACTCAATCAATCACACTCCATTCTCTCCACCATGGCCAATACCAAAGAGCTAAGGACAACCTAGACAAAATTGTAGACCTGCACAAGGCTGGGATGGGCTGCATAACATTAGGACAGTAGCTAGGTGACAAGGCAACAACTGTTGGCGCAATTGTTAGAAAATGGAAGAAACACAAGATGACTGTCAATCCTACTCAGTCTGGGGCTACATGCAAGATCTTGCCTCGTGGGGTAAGAATAATTCCGAGAAAGTTCAAGAATCAGCTCAGAACTACATGGGAGGACATTGGTAATGACCTGTAGAGAGCTGGTACCACATTCTTAAAGATTACAGTTAGTAACACACTACACAGTCATGAATTAAAATCCTACCGAGCATGCAAGGTTCCACTGCTCACTTTTTTACATGTCCGGGCCATTTGAATTTCGCCAATGACCACATGGATGATCCAGAGGAGTACAGGAGAAGGTTAGATGAAACCAAAATAGAACTTTTTGGTATCACCTCCACTCTTGTTTGAAGAAAGGAGGATGAGTACAAGCAAAGAACCGTGAAGCATGGAGGTGGAAACCTCATACTTTGGGGGTGCTTTTCTGCAAAAGGGACAAGATGACTGCACCTTATTAAAGGGAAGATGGATGGGGTTATATATCGAAAGATTTTGGCTAACAACCTACTTGCCTCAGTAAGAACTGAGTCTTCCAATATGGAAATAACCCAAAACACACAGCTAGAGCAGTTAAGGAGTGGCTCTTTGAGAAGCATTTCAAGGTCCTGGAGTGGCCTAGTCAGTCTTCAGATCTAAACCTAATAGATAAGCTTTATAGTGAGCTGAAACTCAGTGTTGCCCAATGACCGCTTCGAAACTTGAAAGATCTGAAGAAGATTTGTATGGAGGAGTGGGCCAAAATTCCTGCTGAAATCTTGGTTAACCCCTTCACCACCAGGCGATTTTTCAGTTTTTCCTTGTTGTTTTTTTTTTTGCTCCTCTTCTTCCGAGAGTCGTAACTTTTTTTTATTGTTTCACCAATATTGCCATATAAGGGCTTTTTTTGTGGGATGAGTTGTACTTTTAAATGAAACCATTAGTTTTACTATAAAGAGCACTGGAAAATGGCAAAAAAATTGCATTTACACAATTTTTTTTGAGATATTTTATTCACCACGCTCACTATATGATAAAACTGATGGGTCTTTGTGATGCCTCAGGTCAGTACGAGTTTATAGACACCAAATATGTATAGGTTTACTTTTATCTAAAGGGGGCTTTACACACAACAACATCGCTAACGATTCGTGATGCACATCCGGCCTCGTTAGCAACGTCGTTGCGTGTAACACCTACGAGCGAGTGTTAACGATCAGAATTACTCACTCGAATCGTTGATCGTTGACATGTCGTTCATTTCCCAAATGTCGTTGCTGGTTCAGGACGTAGGTTGTTGGTCGTTCCTGAGGCAGCACACATTGCTACGTGTGACAGCCCAGGAACGACTAACAACACCGTACCTGCGTCCTCCGGCAACGAGGTGGGCGTGTCTTTCATGCGGCTGCTCTCCGCCCCTCTGCTTTTATTGGACGCCTGTCGTGTGACGCCGCTGTGACGCCGCACGAACCGCCCCCTTAGAAAAGAGGCTGTTCGCCGGCCACAACAACGTCGCTAGGAAGGTAAGTCTGTGTGACGGGGCCTAGCGATATTGTGCGCCACGGGCAGCGATTTGCCCGTGACGCACAAATGATGGGGGTGGGTGCTTTCACGAGTGTGTAAAGCAGCCTTAAGGGGTTAAAAAAAAAAAGCCCAAATTTGCCAAAAAGAGTGCCACACTTTTTGCTCCATTTTCTGAAACTCGTAGTGTTATCATTTTTCGGGATCTGGAGCTCAGTGACTGCTTATTTTTTGTGTCTCGAGCTGAACTTTTTAACTGTACCATTTTTGCGCAGATGCTATGTTTTGATTGAACAAAAAACATAATTTTGGCATTTGGAATTTTTTTGCCATTACGCCGTTTACCGATCAGATTAATTTATTTTATATTTTGTTAGGGCATTTCTGAAGGCGGCAATACCAAATGTGTATATTTTTTATTTTTTTAACCCTTTAATTTTTGATGGGGCGAATGGAGGGCGATTTAAACTTTTTTAGGTTTTTTACGAGGGGAAAGGTAAAACAGGGCGCTGGAGCTATCCTAAAGGGGGCAGGGGCAGAAATATTTTTCTCTCTTGTAACCAGCCCCACAATAAAAAGTGACGCCAACCCTGTAGTAAGAGGACTCTCACAATTTTGTGACACCCCAGGGCTGTGGGGTACTCCGTCCCGGGTGTGCGGTGCGCAGGGAGGAACAGTCGTTGTCGCGGCCGATGCCTTGTTCCGTGGCCCTGGGGGTCGGTCCGATTTTAAAAAAAAAAAAAAAAAAAAAGGAGGTGAAAAATAAAAAAGAATTAAAAATAAGAGTTTTTGACTACGCCACTTGCTTTGTGCGTCCAGGTTATTGTGGCCGCCGCTGCAGGGTCCTTCTGGCGCTGATAGAGTAGTGCAGCTTAGGTGATTTGGGCCCTCCGCAAGCATTGCGAGGCCCAACAGTGGATGATGAGGGGGCAATGGTAGGGAACAGTCAGTATATTTGTGCAGAGATGAGAAGGAAACAGTCCAGACCAGTATTGCCGTTTCAACTTTCCTTTACTGGAGGCTGGTACCTGGACCCGCTGATGCCAGTTACAGGTGTTCCCGCTCCCCTTGTTCTCCGTGCCAGCTGTGACCTGGGTTGGCTGTCCTCCATGCACACTTGTTGATGGGTTCCAATGGCCTAGAGCTTCTTGGGAGTCCTTTCCTTTCAGTCTTGGTCCTATTGCAGGCAGCCTGGACTTTTTAAGGGGTGCAATCCCCGGTACCCTCTTTGCTGTTGATGCTTCAGACTCTTTAGGTTCGTGAGGTACCCTGGAAATCCCCTCACCTGGCAGAGTTAACAGTTGACCATAAAGTGTCCCGCTGTCCTAGGGTCTGCACCCCGCCTTGTGCTGAGTCCTGTAAGCCTTGGTTCCAGACTTCCACAGGCGTCCCGCGGCTCCTGGAGTATTCCACTCCCACAGGTAACCCACGGTTCCTGGAGTCCTGGTTACTTACTCCACAGTCCCACACTCTTGTTACAGCGTTCTGTTGTTACTGCAGGCCTATTTACACCTTTCTTTCTTTCAAGTCCTCACTTTCTACAGGACTTCCTAACTCACTTTCTCCTCTCTCTGTCTCACTGTAGACTTCTGTCTGCTCTTCCCTCCAACTCCCAACTGACAACACGCCCCTCCCCTTGCTGGGTCTCTCTCTACAGATTGGGTGGCAATTAGCCAATAAGTACCCATCCCGTTTAACAATTGCTAGGCAGTCTCCCAAGCTGGTGTTGGGGTTGTGTATGTGGCCTGAAGGTGGGTGTGTGTTGACTGCCATGGATGTTCCGGGGTTTGGGTTTCCACAGGTTACATTTTCTGGCACCTGATACCTCAGGAATGCTAAATTTCCTCTTCCAGTGGCAGACAATATCCTCCAGCCCGTGGGTCCTCAATATAATCAAGGACGGGCTAAGGATAGCGTTTTCATCCTATCCCTCACAGCGACTGAGAGTAACCGCCCTTCCATCCCAGGAATTGCGAGACAAGCTTCTGTCCAGCCTTCTGCAGCTTCAGACCTTGGGAGCAATATCCCCAGTCCCACCAATGGAACACTTGTACTTGTACCTATTTATGGTAAAAAAACAAAAACAAAAAAAAAAACACAACGGTTCCAACAGGTTAATACTAAAGCTAAAACCTCTAAACAACCATGTAGTTTACAGGAGATTAAAAATGGAGTCGATAAAATCTAAGATTCCACTGAATGGACAAGACTGCTTGATGGCTACGATTGATCTACAAGATAGTACGCATCACGTACCCATCGTACAAAAAATTCCTAACGTTTGCAGTCTTACAAAACAACCATGTCTTACACTTTTAGTACAATGTCCTCCCCTTCGTAATATCCTCACCTCCCAGGATGTTCACCAAACTCATGGCAGAAGCCATATCTTACTTAACATCTGCATCATCCCATATCCATATCTCATGATCATTGTGCCATCACCTCCAATACTCAAAGACCACATCAAGACAACCCTGCGAGTCCTAGATTCCCTATGATGGATAATAAACTTCCAGGAGTCAGAACTACACCTCTTAGGAGTCCTCCTAGACTCTGGAAGATAAAAATCCTTCCTACCAGAGGACAGACAACAGGAAGTAAAGGCCAAAGTCACCACGTTGCGAGACCTAAGGACAACTTTCCTCAGATCAGCAATGTCTGTGCTTGGTTCAATGACATCATGCATCCAGTCTGTAGCATGGGCACAATCCCACACAAGGATCCTATAGACACAAATCCTTTCCTCATGGGACGGGTCTTCAAGAATGCTGAACAGGGGAATCTCTCTACCCATCCATGTAAAAACCTCTCTCACCTGGTGGTTAATATTTCTAGTTTTGAAATGAGTGAACAGGTAAATTACCACACTGCCACCAGAATTGATAATTGATGTTGAGTCTATTTCAGGTCGACGCGTTTCTGGGCGTTAAATCCCCTTCCTCAGGACAAAAGAAATACTACATATGTCAAGGAGTACAATAGACCAATATATAAACACTCAGACAGATAAGGGACCACCCACTGACGATACAAAAAGCTCCGCGGGCAACAAGGATTACAATGACGCAGCACTGTGAATGTTATAAAAAATACAGGTGCTTCCAAACGCATGAATCAGTATTATATAAATAAATATTGTGAACATAGTTGATTAAGTAAATTAAAAAGAAAAATAATAAAATAAAAATGTTTTCTAAAAAGTGGCCTTTCATTTATTAGAACTCACAAATCCCATGTAATTTTGTCCATCCCTAGGGATCTCCATGGTATGAGCCACTAACAAGAGCAAAGGGCTGCATTAGACGTTGTTGCTGTGGATTTTAATTTGTAAAAAAAAAAGGGGGTTAAATTTCTCAATTTTCTGTTTATAGAAAAAATTTTTTGAGTATATATGTTAGATATTATGTATAAAATCAAGAGGAAGGAGAAAAAAATCTTTACAAATTTTTTTTTAAAAATCTTTTTTTTTTTAAAAAAACATTTAAGATTATTAAATTAATAAGGCATAAAATTATACATATGAAGAAATGTTTCCCATATCTATATTCTAGTGTTACAGTCGACCCGGGGTAAATAATTAGTAAACAAAAAATTGTTTTATATTTGTGTATTGATTAAAAATATCTTATTGCAATAAGAGGATAAAAGTCAAGAAATAAAAAAATATACCAGTGAATTTTTTTTTTAATATATATTTTTTTATGAAAGAGATATATACACAGTATATATATATATATATATATATATATATATATATTTATATATGTGTGTATATATATATATTTATTTATATGCACACACACACACACTGTGTGTGTATATATATATGTGTGTGTATGTATATATATATATAATATGTGTGTGTGTGTGTGTATATGTGTGTATATATATTATAAAAAAAATATATTGTGACGATGTGGGCCCCAAGGGTATGGGTACCTCATAAGGAAGAGAGGCTTCCTTAGGCGGACGCCGACTCATTCCTGAACAATCGGTCCCACCCTCTGTCTTCCATAACTCCCTAAATAATTTGGAGCCCCAACCTATAATAATTGGATGGTGCAAATCCTCAACCACACCCACATCAGGGCCCCCCAGTTGCTTGGCCGTCTGAATTATCACTCTGGCCAGGGGATATTCTTTAGTGGTCCCATGCACACAGCTTCCTGCTATTGTCCTACCGACCATAAAATGGAAATTGGGTATGAGTCTCACTAAGGTCAGCTGGCTCCCTGGGTCCAGCAGACCAGACACTATTGTCCCATTCAATTCCACATAGCACTCCTGTGGCTGCATACCGCATGGATAGCCTATACCGCAGGTAGGACATATGTAAGGCAAGCCCCATTGCCCCTTGCTATAGTCCATCTGTTTGAATTTGGAATGCTCCACCCCCTGTGGGCAACTATTCCTCTAAGGGCCTTCACCCCCTTTTGGGCAACCACCCCTTTATGGGACTCCACACCCTTTTTGGGCAACCACTTTTTTGAGACTCCGCCCCCTTTTGGGCTTTCAGAGACTCCCTTACAGTGTCTTTAGACCCCAGTTCACACAGTTCCCCGTTATTTCCCTGGGCACCCTGTGTCCGTACTGGCCCCAGAAGAGAGTTCATCAACTGTTCCACTGCTGCCACATCGCTGCGCACAGTTAGCTCCTGCGGTCCACACACAAGAAACTGGTACAGCACCTCCATAGCATCCAATTGAGGTCCCTCCATGCTTTCCAGGTTGTACCGCCCGTACAACCAGGATCTCCAGCCTGTGGTGTATCACTGCTCACCAGGCAGGATCCAGCAATCTTGGATTGGCCTGGAACCTCCAGTCGCCAGTCTCCCGCCACTGCAGCACGGAACCCCGCAGACCTGCCAATCCAGCGCCAGCTGCTTGAGTGCGCAGAAATTTTTTTCGTGGACCCGCCGATCCACCACAAACTACTTCAAAAATTTTCGTGGACCTGCTGATCCACCGCAAACCGCTTGTATCCACTGAAATCAGTCTTAGGCCATTGCCCTTAGCAACCAGGCTGCGTTGCCCCTAGCAACCAGGCCACATGCCCGCATTCTCCACCATAATGTGACGATGTGGGCCCCAAGGGTATGGGGGGCCACACGTCAGGTAGCGGGATTAAAGCACGCTGAATCAATTTGCCACTTTAACAGCCCATACGGTTTAGCTCCATAAACCATACTAGGTCACATAACAAAGATGCCTTTCATTGGCTTTCTCCTCAAAGACCAACACATAAAGTCCAAGCACTGTGGGATTTCCACACAGCTGTCCCTGACCCTTGTCAATATTCAGACACTGGTTTCAATCCTGGTTACCTTCCTCTGAAGGTGTCTAGTGTCCTTACCAGGTTCACTTTGGCTCCAGCCAGGCTTTAGGGTATGACCGCACTTTGCAGTTCAATTCTGCAGCGAAAAAGTCACTGCGTGTGCGTCTCAGAACGCAGCTGAAAAAGCTGCGTACTGAGATGCATTCTGCAGAACGCAAAGTGTGGACATTCCTGGAGAGAGTTCATGCATTCTGGATGCTTTCTCTGCCATAGACAGAGTGGGAAAAGCATCCAGAACGCACATTTTTCACAGAACGCACCCACTTGGCTCTGCAGCATCCCCATAGACTTGCAGCAGAGCCGAGTGGGACCGCACTGTCACTGTCATGGCTGGCTGCAGGACAGTGCCGCACGATCATAATGAACTCGGATGAACTTCACCCGACTTCATTGTGATCGCGCAGCTCTGTCTGTGTGCCACAGCTTGATTTGCAGTCACACGTGAAGGACTCACCTGTGATCGCAAATCCCTTGAGTGACTGCAGCGATCCGCGCGATCAGCTGTGCTTTCACTCAGGTTACTCACGGTCACAGCTGCAGGTGTGAGAGCGGTGGCCGCGAGTAATCTCAGTGACAGCTCAGCTGATCGCGCGACTTACTTCAGTTGCTGCATGGAGCTCACAGGAGTGGCGGTGTTCTACTGCCGCTCCTGTCAGCTTCCGATGTAGCAGAGCTGGAAGAGTCGTGGGAGCTTGCGTGGATTACGTCGGACATGGAGGTGTTTTTGAGGGGTTAATAATGTAATGAAAGAGGGTGTTTTTTTTGTCTTTCATTCCAAATAAATTATTTTTTGGATATGTGTGTTTATTTACTTTAACTTACAGATTCATCATGGAAGGTATCTCGGGGAGACGCCTACCATGATTAACCTAGGACTTAGTGGCAGCTATGGGCTGCTGCCATTAACTCCTTATTACCCCGTTTGCCACCGCAACATGGCAAGTCGGGATGAGCCGGTAAAGTCCCGGGACTTTCGCCTCTTAGGGATGCTGGAATTCCGGGCGGCTGCTGGCTGATATAGTTAGGCTGGGGAGCTCCCCATAACATGGAGCTCCCCATCCTGAAAATACCAGCCTCCAGCCGTATGGCCTTATCCTGGCTGGTATCCAAATGGGGGGGGGGGGGACCGCACGTCGTTTTTTTTTTTCATTTATTTATTTTTTTACTGCTCGATATAGACAGTCCCACCGGCGGATGTGATTGGTTGCAGGGAGACAGCTGTCACTCAGCGTGGGGGCGTGTCTGACTGCAACCAATCATAGGCGGCGGTGGGCGGGGAAAGCAGGGAATACGTGATGGATTAATGAGCAGCCGGCTTTTCCAAAAGAGAAGCCACCACAGTATGAACGCCGTGCAGCGCCGCGCCGGTGATCGTGGATCGGTGAGTATGAGAGAGGGGAGGAGAGGGATAGACTGACATGGACAGAGAGAGATTGAAACATAGAGAGAGAGAGACCGACCGACAGAGAGAGAGAGACCGAAAGACCTGCCTTTGTTATGTTAAAAAAAAAAGTGGATCGCAATAATAATGCAATGCAAGCGCACTGCTTCACATTTTGGCAGCGATTTTCTACAACTCATTGATTTCAATGGGTGTAGAACGCAGCCAAAATGGCAAAAACAATTGACATGCTTCTTTGAACGCATGGTTTTTGCCACAAAATATGCAAATTAAACGCTGCGTTTGGAAACGCAAAGTGCGGACAAGAAATCCACATTTTCCATAGACTTTGCTGAAAAATTAAAACGCATGCCTATTGGCATGAAAACACTGCAGTTCAAAACGGACCTAAAAAGCAGCTGAAATGCAGGTGGAAACGCAAAGTGCGGTCATACCCTTACACACTGACTTTAAACCCCATACCTTCTCCAGAAGGTCTCCTTAGCAGAGCAAACAGACTGCATCTGCAGCATACACACTGACAGTCTAGAGCAGGGGTCTCATACTCGGCTGGGTGTATGGGCCGCACAGAGGAAAAAAAATAATTTGGGGGGCCGCATTCTTTGCAGGACAAAGTGACATTTTTATTGGTACCATACAGTGCCTACAAGTAGTATTCAACCCCCTGCAGATTTAGCAGGTTTACACATTCGGAATTAACTTGGCATTGTGACATTTGGACTGTAGATCAGCCTGGAAGTGTGAAATGCACTGCAGCAAAAAAGAATGTTATTTCTTTTTTTATTTTTTTTTTTAAATTGTGAAAAGTTTATTCAGAGGGTCATTTATTATTCAACCCCTCAAACCACAAGAATTCTGTTTGGTTCCCCTAAAGTATTAAGAAGTATTTCAGGCACAAAGAACAATGAGCTTCACATGTTTGGATTAATTATCTCTTTTTCCAGCCTTTTCTGACTAATTAAGACCCTCCCCAAACTTGTGAACAGCACTCATACTTGGAATGCTCCTTTGTCTTTCCCATGTTGACCAAGGCCATCAGAGACAAGATCTTGGAGGGTCACAAGGCTGGCAAGGGGTCCAAAACCCTTTCCAAGGAGTTGGGCCTACCTGTCTCCACTGTTGGGAGCATCATCCGGAAGTGGAAGGCTTATGGAACTACTGTTAGCCTTCCACGGCCTGGACAGCCTTTGAAAGTTTCCACCCGTGCCGAGGCCAGGCTTGTCCGAAGAGTCAAGGCTAAGCCAAGGACAACAAGGAAGGAGCTCTGGGAAGATCTCATGGCAGTGGGGACATTGGTTTCAGTCAATACCATAAGTAACGTACTCCACCGCAATGGCCTCCGTTCCAGACGAGCCCGTAAGGTATCTTTACTTTCAAAGCGTCATGTCAAGGCTCGTCTACAGTTTGCTCATGATCACTTGGAGGACTCTGAGACAGACTGGTTCAAGGTTCTCTGGTCTGATGAGACCAAGATCGAGATCTTTGGTGCCAACCACACACGTGACGTTTGGAGACTGGATGGCACTGCATACGACCCCAAGAATACCATCCCTACAGTCAAGCATGGTGGTGGCAGCATCATGCTGTGGGGCTGTTTCTCAGCCAAGGGGCCTGGCCATCTGGTCCGCATCCATGGTAAGATGGATAGCACGGCCTACCTGGAGATTTTGGCCAAGAACCTCCGCTCCTCCATCAAGGATCTTAAGATGGGTCATCATTTCATCTTCCAACAAGACAACGACCCAAAGCACACAGCCAAGAAAACCAAGGCCTGGTTCAAGAGGGAAAAAAATCAAGGTGTTGCAGTGGCCTAGTCAGTCTCCTGACCTTAACCCAATTGAAAACTTGTGGAAGGAGCTCAAGATTAAAGTCCACATGAGACACCCAAAGAACCTAGATAACTTGGAGAAGATCTGCATGGAGGAGTGGGCCAAGATAACTCCAGAAACCTGTGCCGGCCTGATCAGGTCTTATAAAAGACGATTATTAGCTGTAATTGCAAACAAGGGTTATTCCACAAAATATTAAACCTAGGGGTTGAATAATAATTGACCCACACTTTTATGTTGAAAATTTATTAAAATTTAACTGAGCAACATAACTTGTTGGTTTGTAAGATTTATGCATCTGTTAATAAATCCTGCTCTTGTTTGAAGTTTGCAGGCTCTAACTTATTTGCATCTTATCAAACCTGCTAAATCTGCAAGGGCTTGAATACTACTTGTAGGCACTGTATATGGCCCCATCCTTCTATATGGCATGTATCCTGTACCAAATAAACATTTATACTCACCTTTCCTCGCTCCATCAAGCATCGCTCCTCCCCCTGTCTGTGGCGGCGGCAGCTAGCGATGTCGCAGCATGTAAAGCCCGCTTTACATTGGGGGTTACATGCTGCGACATCGCTAGCTGATGCTAGCGATGGCGAGCGTGATAGCACCCGCCCCTATCGTTATGCCGATATTTGGTGATTGCTGCCGCAGCGAACATTATCGCTACGGCAGTGTCACACGCACTTACCTGGTCGGCGTCGTCGCTGTGATTGCCGAACAATCCTTCCCTCAAGGGGGAGGGACGTCCGGCATCACAGCGACGTCACCGCGACGTCATTAAGCGGCCGACCAATCAAAGCGGAGGGACGGAGATAAGCGGGACAAACATATTGCATATGTATCATAGTTTTTAAGGTTGAAGCGAGACTTTAAGTCCATCTAGTTCAACCCGTAGCCTACCATGTTGATCCAGAGGAAGGCAAAAAAAACCCAATGTGGCAAACAAGTTCCAATGGGGAAAAAAATTCCTTCCTGACTCCACATCCGGCAGTCAGACTAGTTCCCTGGATCAATACCCTGTCATAAAATCTAATATCCATAACTGGTAATATTATATATTTCAAGAAAGGCATCCAGGCTCTGCTTAAATGTTAGTAGTGAATCACTCATTACAACATCATGCGGCAGAGAGTTCCATAGTCTCACTGCTCGTACAGTAAAGAATCCTCGTCTGTGAGTATGATTAAAGCTTCTTTCCTCAAGACGTAGCGGATGCCCCCGTGTTCCAGTCGCAGGCCTAGGTGTAAATAGATCTTTGGAAAGGTCTCTGTACTGTCCCCTCATATATTTATACATTGTGATTAGATCTCCCCTAAGCCTTCGTTTTTCCAAACTAAATAACCCCAAGTTTAATAACCTGTCTTGGTATTGCAGCCCACCCATTCCTCTAATAACCTTGGTCGCTCTTCTCTGCACCCTCTCCAGTTCAGCTATGTCCTTCTTATATATCGGTGACCAGAATTGTACACAGTATTCTAAGTGCGGTCGCACTAGTGACTTGTACAGAGGTAGAACTATATTTTTTTCATGAACACTTATACCTCTTTTAATACATCCCATTATTTTATTAGCCCTGGCAGCAGTTGCCTGACACTGTCCACTAAAGTGAAGTTTACCATCCACCCATACACCCAAGTATTTTTCTGTGTCTGTTTTACCCAGTGTTCTACAATTAAGTACATAATTATACATTTTATTTCCTCTACCCAAGTGCATGACCTTACATTTGTCTACATTAAACTTCAATTGCCACTTCTCAGCCCAATCCTCCAATTTACATAAATCTCCCTGTAATATAAAATTATCCTCCTCTGTATTGATTACCCTGCAGAATTTAGTATCATCTGCAAATATTGAAATTCTACTCCGCATGCCCCCAACAAGGTCATTTATAAATATGTTGAAAAGAAGCGGGCCCAATACTGACCCCTGTGGTACCCCACTATGAACTGAGACCCAGTCCGAGTACGTACCATTAATAACCACCCTTTGTTTCCTATCACTGAGCCAGTGTTTAACCCACTTACACATATTTTCCCTTATCCCCATTATTCTCATTTTATGTACCAACCTTTTGTGTGGCACCGTATCAAAAGCTTTTGAAAAGTCCATATACACAACATCCACTGCATTTCCCTGGTCCAGGCTTGAACTTACCTCTTCATAGAAGCCGATCAAATTAGTTTGACAGGATCGATTCCTCAAAAACCCATGTTGATACTCTGCCATAAGTTCTTGAGATATTCCAGTATAGCATCTCTCAAGAAACCCTCAATGTACGGTAGTTTTATCCATTCAGGACAATTTCGAAAAAAAATGAGCTGGTTCAATTACAGATAATTAAAATGAAATTAATTAAAAAGAAAAAGGACAAACACTTGTCTAACTCTGTTTAATCATGCGTTAAAGGTTTAGTATAGTACAAGGTTTGAGAATTTTCATTAATGCGCTTGCGTATCGTCACTGGAGTTCAAGCATATTAGACCAGTATATTCGTACTGCGCAGACTCCCAGAGGTGAACAGAGTTCAAAGCGTAGGAAAAAAAGTTTCCCCGCATGCGTAAGGTATCTAGAGGGCAGATTATAGTTGCACAACACTACGTGGCCGCTGCCAAAGTATGTTCAGAGCTCTTATTTATATGTATAGATTATCCTGCGAACATAATACATATCATGACTCTTAGAGGTACTTTGCATGCTGCGACATCGCTAGCTGATGATAGCGATGCCGAGCGCTATAGTCCCCGCCCCCGTCGCACATGCGATATTTTGTGATAGCTGCCGTAGCAAACATTATCACTATGGCAGCTTCACACGCACTCACCTGCCCTGCGACGTCATTCTGGCCGGCGACCCGCCTCCTTCCTAAGGGGGCGGGTCGTGCGGCGTCACAGCGACGTCACACGGCAGGCGGCCAATAGAAGCGGAGATGAGCGGGACGTAAACATCCCGCCCACCTCCTTCCTTTCCCATAGCTGCTGGGCGCAGGTAGGACATGTTCCTCTTCCTGCGGCTTCATACACAGCGATGTGTGCTGCCGCAGGAACGAGGAACAACATCGTACCTGTCGCTGCAGCGAAATTATGGAAATGGCCGACATTACACATATCACCGATTTTCTATGCTTTTGCGATCATTTATCGGTGCATCTAGGCTTTACACGTTGCAACGTCGTTACTGGCGCCGGATGTGCGTCACTTTCGATTTGACCCTGACGATATCGTGTAAGGGGTAGTCGGACCCCTGGTAGTGAAGGAGCGGTTTTTCCCCCTGAAAACGCCACAGTAGTATGGTGGCAAATTGTAAATGTTGATGGTAAAATGTTACCTGTCATAAACTGTTTCCCCACTAGGTGCCAGTGTAGAGCAGTGGTTCCCCTGGTAACAGTGGCAGGGAAGGGAGGGACAGGGCAGCCTAGGTGGGGAAGCAAGGGTTCTGAATGCAGAGTCCAGTGTGCAGTGAGATGTGAGAGGCGAGCAAGCTCGGTCTGAGGTGACGGGGCAGAGTGTGGGAGTGAGACGAGGCAGTCAGCCTGAGTGAGTACTCTTGGCTAGAAAGCAGAGGAAACCCATGAGAAACGGTGGAAGAGTTGGGACTAGTCCGGAGCCGGTGGTGTGTACTAGAGTGGAGTGCAGCTATCAGGGGTATAACAAGTGGCCCCTGCAGGCGAAGGTTAGTGCCCTGACAAAGAAGTGGAGAGGTGAGAACTTATCCAGAGCCGGTAGTGTGTGCTGGATCTGCCCTACAGTAAATCCGGGTTAGAGCGCAGCTACTAGGGGGTTAACGTATGTCCCCTGCAGGCAAAGGAAAGTGCCCGTAGAGAAAAAGGAAACCGTTTTTGTAGAAAAGGACCTGTAACTTGTAACGTACTAAAGTAAACCTGCTGCAAACAAAAAGATGGAAGCTTTGTTTAATAAATCGGTGTTTGGTTTATCTGCTGCCTGCAATTGTCTTTCCTGAATGTGAAGAAGGAGCTGGAGAGCACAGAAAGAATGCTGTCATGAATGGGCCCCATGCATCCACACTCTGCCTCAACAACACACCTGTCTTACTAGTGACGGCCGGGCCGGGGGTCAGCCTGTGGCCCACAAGGCGAGGGGACCCGACTACACCCCCTGAGGCGCCCCCTGCCCCCGTTACATTTTGGCGTGGTCGGCAGGATCAAGCCCGCAGAAGAGAAGCCCCGAGCAGAGACCAAGTGGTGCCTGATGTACTGAACAGGCCACAAGATGGCGGCAAGATGGCGGCCGTCCTCATGGATTTAGTGAAGGCGCGAAAAGTGGGCGCCAAACGAAAAGCGCTGGGCTGGCCTGTAAGGAATAAGCCCGGAGTGCACTGCCCAAAGAGGGGAGGTGCTTGCCCCGAGATACTGCAGAGGTCTAGAGACGTGGGCGGCGCCGCAAGAAAGAAGAGGCGTCGCAAACGCTGTGCCGACCTGGTGGGTGAGGCCGGGGGCGGAGTATGGGCAGAAGCGGGAAAAGAAGAACCGCCTCCACCTTCCCCGGCGCGATTGCAACCCCAGCAGTGGAAGAAGAAGCAAACTCCAATACCTGGACCAAGCAGAATGGAGAACAGAGCGTGGCGCGCTCAGCATAAGCAAGCGCTCGCTGAAGCCTGTGGGCTGAAGAGTACCCCGACGGTCTCGCCAAAAGCGGCCGCCGAACCTACGGCTGGAGACAAGCCAAGAGAAGCATCGGCATTACTGGTGATACATCAGAGTATGGTGTCGCACCCGGTAGTTGTTGTCTGCAGCCCACTGCGGTCCCGTCCAGCTACCCCCTCACCCCCGCAGGAGGCTGAAGGGCCTGAACCGGAGAAGGAAGTACCGGAGCCACCGGGTTATGAGCCGTTTCGTAGGCTACCCCGCTTACCTGGACAGTCCCTCTCCGACCATGTGAGGGCCCAGCGGGCCGAATGGCTGCGTGCATACCACCCAGCGTGAAGAGGTGGTCATCCGGAAGAGACGTCTGTTTGCTGTTAGGAGCCAGCGAATGTTACAGCTCAAGCAACGTTAAAAGTACTGAACCTGGGAGGAGCTTAATGCAGAACTGTGCGTGGACTCCTTCCGTGACTGTTAAGAAGGAATCTTGTTGTCCTGTTGTTTTCTGCCCACCCAAATACCGGGAGCGCTTGGAAATAGCCTCCGGGCAGAAGGTCAGCTAAGACCGGGAGCGCCTGAGGAGGGCCTCCGGGCAGATGTGCGACTAAGACCGGGAGCTTCCCTGGAGGGACTCCGGGCACCAAACTTGTGTGCCAGTCTGTGTGTTTTAAGTATTGTGTTTTCCTACATGTGTTGTTTTGCAGGTACGAACCTCGCCAGGAGGCTGAGGTTAAAGAGGGGAGGAATGTAAGGGGTAGTCGGACCCCTGGTAGTGAAGGAGCGTTTTTTCCCCCTGAAAACACCACACTAGTATGGTGGCAAATTGTAAATGTTGATGGTAAAATGTTACCTGTCATAAACTGTTTCCCCACTAGGTGCCAGTGTAGAGCAGTGGTTCCCCTGGTAACAGTGGCAGGGAAGGGAGGGACAGGGCAGCCTAGGTGGGGAAGGAAGGGTTCTGAATGCAGAGTCCAGTGTGCAGTGAGATGTGAGAGGCGAGCAAGCTCGGTCTGAGGTTACGGGGCAGAGTGTGGGAGTGAGACGAGGCAGTCAGCCTGAGTGAGTACTCTTGGCTAGAAAGCAGAGGAAACCCATGAGAAACGGTGGAAGAGTTGGGACTAGTCCGGAGCCGGTGGTGTGTACTAGAGTGGAGTTCAGCTATCAGGGGGATAACAAGTGGCCCCTGCAGGCGAAGGTTAGTGCCCTGACAAAGAAGTGGAGAGGTGAGAACTTATCCAGAGCCGGTAGTGTGTGCTGGATCTGCCCTACAGTAAATCCGGGTTAGAGCGCAGCTACTAGGGGGTTAACGTATGTCCCCTGCAGGCAAAGGAAAGTGCCCGTAGAGAAAAAGGAAACCGTTTTTGTAGAAAAGGACCTGTAACTTGTAACGTACTAAAGTAAACCTGCTGCAAACAAAAAGATGGAAGCTTTGTTTAATAAATCGGTGTTTGGTTTATCTGCTGCCTGCAATTGTCTCTTTCCTGAATGTGAAGAAGGAGCTGGAGAGCACAGAAAGAATGCTGTCATGAATGGGCCCCATGCATCCACACTCTGCCTCAACAACACACCTGTCTTACTAGTGACGGCCGGGCCGGGGGTCAGCCTGTGGCCCACAAGGCTAGGGGACCCGACTACACCCCCTGAGGCGCCCCCTGCCCCCGTTACAATCGCAGTAGCGATGTCGCAACGTGCAAAGCCCCCCTAAGTGGCCAGTGTGACGTTACTTAGGTTTATATAGATTAGCACATATAAATATATTATTAATATTATTAAAACTATGGTATAAAAAATATATATATAAATAGTATTAAAGATATTAATAGAAAAGATCCGCAATCTCATTAAGTCCATTGGGTTGCAGAAAATTGAGTTTGTATATCCAGAATGTTTCCTTTCTGCTGAGGACCTCCATGCTTATGGGGCAATTGAAAGGGATCTGTTCAATGGGGGTAATTTTGATTTTAGCACTTTTATTATGTATCATGGCACAATGTCTAGAGAGACCATGGAGCAGAAACCCATTTTTTATATTATACCTATGGGAATTTAACCTAATATGTAATGGTTGCGTAGTCCTCCCAACGTACTGCTTACCACACTCAGTCTATTAGATAAATAACATAGTCTGACTGGCAGGTATAGTGTCCTGGAATAGTACATTTTTCAAGTCCCCCTTCAGAGGAAAACATTTTCTTTTGTGTTCAATAGTATAGCAACATAAACCATTTCTAGCATATAATTTAAAAACACTTGTAGGCAGATCGGGTCTTTTTGGTTTTAAAACGATTTTTTAATCTGCTGGGGGCCAGAATATTCCTGAGAGTGGGGGCTCTCCTAAAAGTGATTCCAGGGAGAGAGGGTAATAGTTTATTGAGGACGGGATCATTACGTAGGATATCCCAGTGTTTGCATAAAATACTCATAATAAAACTATGATTCCTGATAAAAGTAGTAATAAAATTAGAGCTAAAATCAGATGTAGGGTGTGTTGGTTTATTGTTATTGGGTAATAAAAGAACCTTTTGTTCAATATTTTTTGTTTCATTATAGTCTTTTTTTCCTACTTTTTTTGGGTATTCTTTCTCACAAAAATGGTCAAATAAAATCTTTGTTTGAAGTTTAAAATCAGATAAGAGTACAATTCTTTCTTATCCTCTTATATTGATTTCAGAGATATTACATAGCCATTTGTTATAATGGCCACTATTAAAATTAATATATCCATTAGAATCCATTTTCTTAAAAAACTGTTTTTGTGATATTTCCATTGCTATGTGAAAGGGTCAAATCAAGAAAATCAATCATATTTTTGCTGATACAGGGTGAGAAAGAAATTAACTGATTATTGATAGCGAACTCAGCTAGCGGCAGATATTCCACCCAGTCAGACTGACGGTCAGACACATAACACCGGAGATATTGTTCAAGGGTTTGATTGGAACGTTCAGTCTGACCATTGGTCTCTGGGTGGTAGCCAGATGAAAAAGATAATTCTGTATTGATCTTTTTACAAAACGCCCTCCAGAATTTCGAGACTAACTGTGTTCCTCGGTCAGAAACAATATTTTCCGGAACCCCGTGTAACCGCACAATATGCCTAATAAACAACTTGCTAAGAGTTTCAGAATTGGGTAATCCGGACAGAGGAACAAAATGACACTGTTTGCTGAATCTATCCACTACTACCCAGATACAAGTCTTCCCTTCTGAGGGTGGAAGGTCAGTGATGAAGTCCATGGAGAAATGTGTCCAAGGGCTAACTGGAGTAGGTGGGGACTGGAGAAATCTGGCAGGGCGGGTACGGGGTGCCTTGGCTCGAGCACAAGTTTCACAAGCCAGTACATAGTCCTTACGATCTTTCGCTACGGTTGACCACCAAAAATACCTGGTTACTAATCGGAGGGTATTGCCGATACCAGGATGACCTGCCAGCACAGAATTGTGGGATTCCTGGAGTACCCGTAGGCGAAGTGAGGGGGCAACAAACAGTTTATGGTCAGGAGTGGTTTCAGGAGCTTGGTCTTGGGTATTCTGGAACTCTTCTATCAAATCTAAGGAAACAGATGACATAATAATGCCTTTAGCTAAAATAGGGACTGGTTCAGAGTTTTCCAACTGAGAGGGACAGAAACTATGGGAAAGTGCATCAGCTCTGGTGTTCTTGGTACTGGGCCGAAACGTTACCACAAAATCAAATCTGGAGAGGAACAGTGCCCACCTGGCCTGCCTAGGATTGAGTCTCTTAGGAGATTCCAGATAAGTAAGGTTCTTATGGTCTGTGAGAACTGTGACCTTATGTTTGGCGCCTTCGAGGAAGTGGCGACATTCCTCGAAGGCCCATTTGATTGCCAACAGCTCTCGATTACCAATGTCCTAATTTCTCTCTGTGGGAGAAAACTTTCGAGAAAAGAAGGCACAAGGACGAAGCCGAGGGAGAGACGGAGTACCTTGAGACAGCACCGCCCCCACTCCGACCTCAGATGCATCGACCTCTACTATAAACGGACGCATAAGGTCAGGCTGAACCTGAATCAGGTCTGAGGAAAAACAGTCTTTTAATTTTGAGAAGGCATGGATCGCCTCTGGCTTCCAATTAACCACATCAGCCCCCTTTTTAGTCAAATCGGTGAGGGGTTTGGCAATTTTGGAAAAGTCTCTAATGAATTTGCGATAATAATTAGCAAATCCAAGGAAACGCTGCAAGGCTTTCAGAGACTTGGGTTGCACCCACTCGTTAATCGGTCGAAGCTTAGAGGGATCCATGCGGAAGCCTTCTGCAGACAAGATATAACCCAGGAAATTAACCTCTGCCTCAAAAAAAACACATTTCTCTTATTTAGCAAATAGGGAATTCTCCCTGAGTCTTCGGAGTACAGTGCGGACATGTTGGACATGTGACATAGCATCAGGAGAATAAATGAGGATGTCATCCAGATAGACCACCACATATAGACCACAGATATCCCTGAAAATGTCATTGACAAAGTTCTGAAACACAGCTGGCGCATTACTTAACCCAAAAGGCATTACCAGGTTCTCGGTGTCCCTCTGGAGTGTTAAATGCTGTTTTCCACTCATCTCCTTCTCTGATGCGGATTAGGTTATATGCACCCCTGAGATCCAGCTTGGTGAACCACCGGGCTCCTATGAGCTGGTTAAAGAGATCGGGGATTAGTGGCAGAGGGTACTGATTCTTTACAGTAATAGCATTAAGTTCACGCTAGTCAATACAAGGTCTGAGGCCACCGTCTTTTTTTATCAACGAAAAAGAATCCAGCGCCGACTGTTGACCTGGATGGTCTGATAAACCCTCTCTGCAGACTGTCTGCTATATAATCTTTCATGGCCTGACTCTCCGGACCAGAAAGATTATACATTTTACCCTTGGGGAGTCGGGAATTGGGGACCAAATCTATGGGGCAGTCATAATCTCTGTGAGGAGGTAATTTTTCAGATTCAGATACCAAAAACACATCATGAAAATCCCTGAATGCATGAGGTATGAAAATAGGTTCAGCTCTAGTCAAGTTAACAGATAAAGACATGCATGTCTCCTGACACTAAGGGCTCCAGCGCACAATCTCACCCTGGTGCCAGTCTATGACCGAGTTATGTTGCGCAGCCATGGCATGCCCAATACCACTGCTGACATCAGATTCTCAAGAATAAAAAATGACACAGATTCTACATGCAGAGCTCCAACAAGCATGGAGATCTCTGGAGTTACAAAAGTAACCACACCCAGAGTGAGAAGTGTACTATCGATAGCAGATATGCTAATGGGAGCATTCAATCTTAGCACAGGCAAACCCAGTTCTTTTGCTACAATAGTGTCTAAGAGATTAGCTGCAGAGCCACAATCAATGAAGGCCTGCAGCCGTACAGATTTTTCCTGGTGAGACAATTGGACAGGTAACATTAATCTCATAGGGTCTGCAGGAAGTACCTGGGCGCCTGAGTGAGTATCCTGGGGCCCACTTAGGCGCTGCTGCTCCTTTGGAAGCGATTACCTCTGAGATCCAGGCACTCCATGTTCTGCTCCACAACGTGATCTGCTCCCTTGCAGTCGACAGGACTTTGGACACGATGAGGTAGGTGCTGCAGGGGTTTGAACCTGAGCAGATCTGAGATCCTGTACCTGCTGTATAAGTCCATGAACAAGGCCAGAAAGGGTGTGCACCTGGTTTAGCACAGCATGGAGAGAATCCTTTTTTTTTTTTTTCTTTTCTTGTTAGATGGGCCAGAGATAATGGAACGCCTGCCTGGATCAACAGACACAGGTGGGATGTAATGGACAGACTAGAGGGAAGCCACTCACCAAGCAGGACCCCCAGAACCCTTTAACCCCTATACAGGGATTTGGAATTACACAGGGCCCTGGAGATCACTACCTGTGGAAGGCTGCAGTCAGATGAGAGTAGTCATCAGGCAGGGTCAAACCAGGAATAGCAGAACAGGGACAAAATCGGCAGACAAAAACGTAATCAGAAAATGGATCAGAGGTCAAATCCGGATCGGGCAGCGAAGTACAAAAACATCAGGCAGAAGGGTATTCAGAAAACACGCAGAAGTCAGCACACAGGAATCACAAAACAGAATAAGGCGGACCAGGAGCCAGGAAATCAGAACTATATCTGGCAGTGGTCATATGACAGGAGGGGGAATAAGAAGGGTGTGGTGTCTTCCCATTGGCTGTAGCTGAACGCTGGCAACTTCAGCTGGAAGACACACGCCACCCACAGTCAGCCAGCGGTACTGCAGATCCCAAGATAACTCAGACCAGTGGATGATCAGAGCCTGCGCCCACCGGTGCCGCTGCCATCAACTCCTCTCCCATCACCAGCACCATCTACGGCAGGGACACGGCGTCGCCTGGCGATCAGAGCAGAAGTCACTGGAGCAGACTCCGGCGGTGACTTAACACACTGAAGTGATTGACAAAGTTACCCTACATAACAATCTCGAACAATGTTATGCAATTTATAATAATTCATTTGATGCACATCACAAAAATATGGAGCCTTTGGCTTTCTTACAAACAAAATTCTTTATAAACTCTGGTCCATGTGTTTACTGTCAGATTTAAACTTCACAATCCTTGAAAATTGAGACTTGTATGCCTGGAATTTGACTTTTTTTATATTCAGCATTTTATCTTCTTTATGTACACATACTTGAATTGTTCTAAACGTTCTCTGTTTTTTCTTACCCTTTCCCACTCCATTCCCTTTTTTCCTCTCCTCCCCAATAGTGTTTTTCCCTTCATCCCATCCCTTCCTTCCTCCCAACCATTTCCCTTAGTTAAGATAGTTTACTCACTTGATATGTTAATGTCTACACATGTTACTATGTATTGAGTATCATATCTAATGTTACTGTTTTGCATTGATTGTATGAAAAATCTTTCATAAAAATTATTTCAACAATAAATGCATACATGGTCTATTCTAGTTAGCCAATGGCAGGAGAGATCCTGATGGATGAGTATGCGTTACCTTGAAACATGCGCAAATAGTGCAAGCAGACACATAGTTAACCACATCCGGATGCCATCTCGGCCACCAAAAACGATGAGAAAGGAGGTTCATGGTTGCTTTACTACCTGGATGACCTGCAAGTACAGAATTGTGATTTTCCCCAATTAGTCTACGGAGAAAATTGGGTGGCACAAACAACCTTATTGAATAGCAAGAAGCCAAGGCGTCTCCCTGAGCCTCCAACACCTTCCCTTCCAGGTCCGGGCACAAGGCCGAGAAAATTAGATACCGGGTTCACATGATCACTACTACCGGGGAAGCTGCGGGATAATGCATCAGCTTGGATGTTTTTAATCCCTGGATGGTAAACTGGTAGCAAAGACCATCAAGCCTGCCTGGGATTGGACATTTAGCAGACTCTTGATATCTTGATATGACCTGTTTTTATGGTCTTTGATTACTGTAATGAGATTAACTGCTCCCTCTAGCCAATGGTGCCATTCCTCGAAAGTGAACTTAATTGCCAAAAGCTCTCTATTGCCAACATCATGTTTTCTCTCGGACAAGGACAATTTCTTGGAAAAGAAAGCACAAGGATGCCATTTACCAGGAGACTGACCTTGAGAGCCCCAACCCCCACCTCAGATGCATTGACCTCCACAATAAAAGGCTGCAAAACATCAGGCTGAGTATAGGTGCTGTGGAAAAACATCTCTTCAAGAGGATAAAGCACGTTGGGCAGAATCCAACCAATTAAAGACATCCAACCCTTTCTTTGTCATGTCAGTAAGATGCTTTACAATTACTGAATAGTTCTGAATAAATTTCCTGTAAAAATTGGTGAACCTAAGAAAGCGCTGTAACGCTTTCAGGTTTTCTGGACAATACTAGTCAAGTACCGCATAGAACTTCTATGGCTCATTTGAAAACCCGAAGCAGACAGCAGGTATCCCAAAAATTGCACTTCTTGGACAGCGAAAACACACTTCTCCAGTTTGGCATACAGTTTATCTCTCAAGATTAGAAATGCCTGTTTAATATGTACCTGATGTGTCTCCATATTGGTTGAGTAGATCAAGATATTGTCCAAATAAACCCCCACAAACCTGCCCACCAAATGGTGAAAAATATCATTTACAAAATGCTGGAAAACCAAATGGCATGGTCAGGCTTTTAAAATTACCCTCAGGTGTATTGAAAGCCATTTTCCATTCATCCCCCTTCTCTGATTCTAACCATAGGCTATGTGCACACACTGTGTTTTTTTGACGCTGCGTTTTTGGCCGCTAAAAACGCACAAAAACGCACCTGCGTCGAAAAAACGTGGCAAAAAACGCACGCGTTTTGCCGCGATTTGGTGCGTTTTTTTGCTGCGTTTTGCTGCGTTTTTGCTCACTGCGTCCTTATGCGTTTTTTATCAGTGAACAAAAAAAAAAAGGTCTGATGTCATTTCCTTCTTCAATGTGTTCTTCATTCTCCACTAGTGTATACAGAAGAGCAGACAGCTGCAGAACTACAAGGCTCAGCATCCTCCATCCAATAGTGTATGCAGGAGAGCAGACAGCAGCTGTCGAACTACAAGGCTCAGCATCCTCCTTCCAGGACTGTATGCAGGATTTCTTTGCCCCCCCAAACAAAAAAAAATGACGTGGGCTTCGCCATATTTTTGTATGCTAGCCGGGTACAGCAGGCAGGTACGGGCTGCCCCCAACCCCCAGCTGCCTATTTGTACCCGGCTGGGAACCAAAAATATAGGGAAGCCCTTTTTTTTTAAATTATTTCATGAATTTCATGAAATAATTTAAAAAAAAAATGACGTGAGCTTCGCCCAATTTTTGAGTCCAGCCGGGTACAACTAGGCAGCTGGGGATTGGAATCCACAGTGCAGGGTGCCCATGCTTTCTGGGCACCCCCGCTGTGAATTGCAGTCCCGCAGCCACCCCAGAAAATGGCGCTTTCATAGAAGCGCCATCTTCTGGCGCTGTATCCAACTCTTCTAGCTGCCCTGATGCCGGGTGGCTAGCTAGGTAATAATGGAGTTAGGGCTAGCTGTATATTATCAGCTGGCCCTAAGCCCGAAATTCATGGTGTCACGCCAATATTAGACATGGCCACCATGAATTTCTAGTAAAGATAAAAAAAAAACACAACACACAGAAAAATATTTTTATTAGAAATAAAACACAACACAATTAGTGACTCCATCTTTATTGAAATAAAGAACCCCCCCCTCCGCAGTAATCCTGGGTCAGGGTCCCGCGCCGTCCAATCCGGATCCAATATCATCTGATCGGTTTGCTGGAAGGCAAAGCGATCAGATGATGTGTCAGGATCAAGTGCCTGAATCCCATCACACATCAGCTGATTGTATAAAAGCCGTTTATACAATCAGCAGATGCATCGGTGCAAAAAAAAAAAAATAATACTCACTTATGTGCTGATTACCGGCAGCTCCTGCAGCGATGGGGCGGGAGTCTGATCCTGTCCGATCGCTGCAGCAGCTGCCGGTAATCAGGGATGAAGTCTCCTGACGCATCCGCTGATACCGGCCGGGCGCCCGCGTCACCGCGATACTTACGATCACCTGATGCGTCAGGTGACTGCATCAGGTGATCCATCGCCAGGTCCTGCATCCATCGGAGCTTTCCCGGCCGTCTGCACACAGCCGGAGCGGGGGTGGCGATACCGTGAGAGGAGATGGGAGCGGGCATGGCACTGGGAGTCTGCAGACAGGTGAGTATAACTTTTTTTTTCTACTGTTAACTTTTGTTTTCGCAGCCGCTTCCACCTCCCGCCCAGACATGGCGCCGCACGGCAGCATACATGCACAGGACGGGAGGTGGAAGCGACGGTGACGGTACCGGGAGGATTCACGCTTCTGTATATACTGACAGAAGGAATCCTCTTCCTGTACACGTCACTTTACTACCCACCTCCTGCGTTTATATCTGCGTTTTTGGTCTTAGAAACGCACCAAAACGCAGCTATTTGCGTTTCTCATTGCGTCTTTCAACATCCCATTGCACTCAATGGATGAAAAGCGCAGTGAAAAACGCGGGAATAATTGACATGCTGCGTTTTTGTGGCACCACAAAAACGCAGCTGAAAAAAAACAGATGTGTGCGGACAGCAAAAATGAAAACTCATAGACTTTGCTGGGGAAGCAAAGTCATGCAGTTTTGAGGCCAAAAACGCACCCGAAAAACGCACAAAAACGCCGAGAAAAACGCACTGTGTGCACATAGCCATATTGTAAGCCCCTCTTAAGTCCAAATTGGAGAACCATTTAGCTCCCACAGTCTTGTTGAATAGATCCGGTATCAGAGTGAGAGGATAGGAGTCTCCGACTGTAGTCTGATTCATTTCCCGAAAATCCAAACAAGGGTGAAGATCCCATCTTTCCTCTTAACTAAGAAGATCCCTGCCTCCATAGTCGAATTGGAGGGTATGATATGTCCCTTCTTGAGAGTCTCAGACTCTTCTAACTCTCAGCAATGTAATCTTTCAAGGTCTGTCTTTCTGGGCCTTTCTGAGACCCCCTCTCCAAAAATACATACTGAAACCCGGACAAAAATGAAGGTAAGATCTCTGTAGAGACCACAAAGAGATAAGTGTTCAAATGGTTATCAAAACAGTAGTTTTCCCCACTCCACAATTTCTCTGGATTGTCAATCCACTACAGGATTATGTTTCACCAACCAGGGTAGACTCAGTACAATGGGAGTGGGAAAGCCTTTGAGTACATAGTAAATTAGTTCATAATGTAGGGATCCTACATATAAATACATGTGTGGTCAATATAAAGAACTGGCACATGACTTATTTCTTCCAAAGACACTACTATAATACAATACTAAGGACCAGGGGGCATACACTGCGAGTGGAAGAAAAGCGATTCCAGCAGCTAAATAGGAAAGGGTTCTTTACAGTTAGAGCAGTCAGACTGTGGAATGCCTTACCACAAGAGGTAGTAATGGCAGATACTATAACAGCTTTTAAAAAAGGGCTGGATGATTTCCTCAGTACACACAACATTGTTGGTTTTAAATGACTGTGACCAAATGCAGAACTGGTGGAGGAAGGTTGAACTAGATGGACCCAGGTCATTTTTCAACCTAAGTAACTATGTAACTATGTTTCTCATTCAAGACTATTTTTTTCTATCATCTAATGACACCGCATGACTAATGTAACTTGTTATGCTGCGATGTAATTGTTTGGCCCAATCACCTAGGGCAATATTTTTCAAGCCTTTGTACATTATGCACTGGCACAACCACTGTCGAGGCTACACTGTCTAGAACAATTGGTCAGGCAGTCTCTATTTGTGTTTTTTATTGATGCTGTGCTCCACGGTGTGTTACACATGGCCCCCTGCAAAATCAGATTTTTTTTTGCTGCTTGGCAAGATATGCCCTATTTCTTATCCTACCAATTTTTTTAAAAATAAGCTCTTGGGAGTACCTTATGATGCTTTTCTACATGGTGTCTGAACCACTACATCCTAGGGGAACTGAATTTATTAAACTTCTTGGCATGTTTATGCCCTGTTGCAAATCCTACCAATTTTTTTAAAAAAAGCTGTTTGGAGCTGTTGGGAGTACCTTGTGATCCTGTGCTACATAGTTTTTGAACCATTTCCCCCTGGGGAAACTGAATTTTTTTAAATCCTCGGTGTTAGTGGAAAAAAGCCTGAGTTCCAGAGTGAAACAACTGCCACTTCCACGGTGCTGCATGCTTCATAAACTGCGGTCTAGGAAGCAGGCGATGATGCCTCCTGCTCCCAACGTGCTTTTGGTCCGAAGCAATCATCATCATTGACATCAGCTTCGATGTCCCAGCGTGGCGTTCATTTGTCCATAAAATATACATTGCTGAATCATTTGAGTAGACTTTGAATAAGAGGGCCACTTTAGCTGGTGGTGTTGGTGGAGGAGGAGGAGGAAGAGGAGGAGGAGAAGGGCAAGGCCAACATCCAAATGGCCACATTGGCAATAGCACTGTAAAGTGTTATGTAGTACGTATTCCAACTTTCACACTAATGATATAGGGGATGCAGAAAACTACAAATGACTGCCATCCCTCCCCAATGTATGTTACAGGGCCCACCTTAGAGCCCCAAGAAGTCTGAGATTTGAGGACAGCCAGTGGCCCTTCCTACATTTGAGTAGAGGGCCACTGGAGCCGGTGGTGCTAGTGGAGGAGGAGGAGGACAAGTCAACGTCCCAACGGGCACATTGTAGCTGACCTTTTAAAGTGCTGTCAAATATGTCCCAAAAAAGGTGGTGTGAGACAGACACCAATATAATTTGTAAGTTGCAGTCCTTTCTAATCAAAAAAGAAGGAAAAATGTAAAAAAACGAAACGTGTAAACATATGCTAGTGTTTTTTTTGGGGAGTTTGAGGCTTTATTTGACATTTTAATACAGTGATTAGGCACTAGAAACTTTTTCTTAGCAAATTCCCCTCTTTTACTTTGGTTTGAGAGCTATTCTGGCGACTATGTAAATGCCGCGTGGTGCTCTGACCATGTAATTCAAAGACACCAGAAATGCAGTCAGGCACCTTCTACAGGCTGTGCCCATACTGTTTCAGCCTTTTCCCATCCATTTCAGCCTTTTCCTTAGTCACCACAGATCACCGTTAGGTCCGCCACAAAAGTATTATGGTTTCCCATAGACTTAAGCGGGCTTAACACGCTATGAGATCGCTACAGCGATCTCGTTGGGGTCACGGATTTTGTGATGCACATCCGGCCGCTGTAGCGATCTCGTTGTGTGTGACTCCTAGGAGCAATTTTGGATCGTTGCAAAAACGTCCAAAATCGCTCCTCGTTGCCATGGGGGTCCATTCTCAATTATCGCTGCTGTCGCGTGGGCGAAGTTGTTCCTCGTCCCTGCGGCAGCACACATTGCTACGTATGACGCCGCAGGAGCGAGGAACCTCTCCTTACCTGCCACACGCCAGCAATGAGGAAGGAAGGAGGTGGGCGGGATGTTTGTCCCGCTCATTTCCGTCCCTCCGCTTTGATTGGTCGGCCGCTTAATGACGTCGCGGTGACGTCGCTGTGATGCCGGACGTCCCTCCCCCTTGAGGGAAGGATTGTTCGGCAATCACAGCGACGACGCCGACCAGGTAAGTGCGTGTGACACTGCCGTAGCGATAATGTTCGCTGCGGCAGCAATCACCAAATATCGGCATAACGATAGGGGCGGGTGCTATCACGCTCGCCATCGCTAGCATCAGCTAGCGATGTCGCAGCATGTAACCCCCAATGTAAAGCGGGCTTTACATGCTGCGACATCGCTAGCTGCCGCCGCCACAGACAGGGGGAGGAGCGATGCTTGATGGAGCGAGGAAAGGTGAGTATAAATGTTTATTTGGTACAGGATACATGCCATATAGAAGGATGGGGCCATATACAGTGCCTACAAGTAGTATTCAACCCCCTGCAGATTTAGCAGGTTTACACATTCGGAATTAACTTGGCATTGTGACATTTGGACTGTAGATCAGCCTGGAAGTGTGAAATGCACTGCAGCAAAAAAGAATGTTATTTCTTTTTTTATTTTTTTTTTTAAAAATTGTGAAAAGTTTATTCAGAGGGTCATTTATTATTCAACCCCTCAAACCACCAGAATTCTGTTTGGTTCCCCTAAAGCAGGGGTCGGGAACTTATGGCTCGCGAGCCAGATATGGCTCTTTTGATGGCCGTATCTGGCTCGCAGACAGGGCTCCTACCTGTCTATGGGAAGGATCAGGGCCGGCGCCAGCACCCGGCTAGTCAGGGGGGCCCGGTGGCCGCGCTGTCACCGCCCCCCGCCGAGGATCGAACTTTCAATTGCATCGGCATCGCATGTGCCGATACAATTGAGAGCAATGATGAGAGAGTGAGCGGCGCTCTCTCTTATCATTCTCCCCGCTGTGACTGTCGGCGTTCTTCTGACAGCTCTGCAGCGAGCGCGGTGACGTCATCACTGCGCGCCTGCTGAGAGGTCAGCGAGCGACAGCAATGGACGATGCGCCGAGGAGACCAGATCAGCGGGGGGAACGAGGAGACGTGAGCCGCCCCTCTACTGACACTGGGCTCCCCTGACTCACAGGCCGGCCACTACACAGCGGCACTAGTACACATAGGGGCCCGGCAGCCGCTCTGCGTCTGTGTAGTGCTGCTGTGTAGTGGCCGGCCTGTGAGTCAGGGGAGCCCAGTGTCAGTAGAGGGGCCCCTGACCTGGAGAGGCCACCAGCCGTGTCTGAGCTGCAGGAGTGCTAGTCCTGACCTGCACAGCAGACGGAATCTCCATCCTGCAGGACCTGTGATGATGTCACGCCCATGTGACTGCGTGGGAGGAGACACAGGAGGCCGGCAGAAAGCAAGATACTGAATCCTGAAGGAGATAATGGACACATGATGACTGGTAAAAGAGGGGACATGAGGGTGAGGGGGGCTGCAGGGTGAGGGGCATATGAGGGCTGCAGACTGTGACAGAAGGATGTGAAGGGGTGCAGAGTGTTTGAGAGGGGTAAGTTGGGGTACAGGCAGGGTGAGATATGTGAGCAGGGTGTGTGAGATATGGGGGTGTATTGTGTGTGATATGGGGGGTGCAGGCTGTATCGGAAGCAGGGTATGTGAGATCTGGGGGGTGCAGGCTGTATGGGAAGCAGTGTGTGTGTGTGTGTGGGATATGGGGGGTGCAGGCCGTATGGGGAGCAGTGTGTGTGTGTGTGATATGGGGGGTGCAGGCTGTATGGGAAGCAGTGTGTGTGTGTGATATGGGGGGGTGCAGGCTGTATGGGAAGCAGGGTGTGAGAGATATGGGGGTGTAGGCTGTATGGGAAGCAGGGTGTGTGAGATATGGGGGTGTAGTGTGTGTGATATGGGGGTGCAGGCTGTATGGGGAGCAGGGTATGCGACATATGGGGGTGTAATGTGTGGGATATGGGGGGTGCAGGCTGTATGGGAAGCAGTGTGTGTGTGTGATATGGGGGGTGCAGGCTGTATGGGGAGCAGTGTGTGTGACATATGGGGGTGTAGTGTGTGAGATCTGGGGGGTGCAGGCTGTATGGGAAGCAGTGTGTGTGTGTGGGATATGGGGGGTGCAGGCTGTATGGGGAGCAGTGTGTGTGTGTGATATGGGGGGTGCAGGCTGTATGGGGAGCAGTGTGTGTGTGTGTGATATGGGGGGTGCAGGCTGTATGGGAAGCAGGGTGTCTGGGCCACTGA